>NC_064931.1:706767196-707070226 GCF_023897955.1 Schistocerca gregaria
AATATTCAAATGAAATTCCCATTGTTCAGACTAGTCGCTAACAGCTAGTTACAGCTACCATGCCTAGTTGCAGTGTAAACGTAACGTTGAGGGCCAGAAGACAAGAACTGGGTATATGGGTATAATAAGAAATTAGAGGGAGTTCAAACGACAACTCAGAGAGAGAGACGGGGATAATGAACGTGAATAAGCAGAGAAAATAGAACTGCATGTGGTATCTGCTCCAAGAGGGATGCGTCGGTGGAGAGGGGAGTTACACATATTTTAGAGGGGTTGTATGGGCAATCGGGAAGCTAGTAGATGTGTACATTCACTGCTTCCATAAATACGGTATTGCTGCGACTCCTCTGATAGAAACTGTAGAATTTATGCGTTGATTGTTCCGGTTCAAACTGGAGAACAAGATTATAATTATACTGACATTTATCGTCGAAGTGGCACAATAACATACCGGGGAACACTTACCACTGTCCAACAAAGACTCACAATGTTGTATGCTCTTGTACATACCTCAGTATAGAACCCTAATAATGGCATTCAGAATGTGTTTTTCACCTTGCACACATTCTGTGCTTCTACACTCATGACTGGCTTTGTATGTCTTGCAAATTCCGTATCATTTCAAACTGTATGTTAAGGAACAGTTTTTTTCCAAAATTTCTACGTAACCCAGTTAATAGTCCACTATTGAAATTAGACTACCAAATCAATTCGAATTACAAGCGATGCACAAAATTATGCATGTAACTGAAACAAAAACTAATGATCGTGAATTTAATTAGTACTTCTTCGCTACATTTCCGTACGGTGATGAAAGGTCTGCACAGTTTTTCCTGAGTTGAGTCTGCTGGCTGTCTGTGAGAACGTGAGGGCAGGTGGGTCGTAAAACTGTTTTTCGCTAAATGGCAGAGTAATTGGCAGGCGCTGTTTGAGGCGGAGCTCGGAGCACGGCGGCGACCACACCAGGGAGCAGACGCCGAACTTGCAGTGTGAGACGCAGCGAAAAGAACGCTTTCTAAACAGGTGAGAGGATGGAAAAGCAGAGCGATACGTATCTATTGGACCCAAAAGAGACAACATTAAGTGATGTGTAAATCATTCAGGGTAGCCCGTGATTGGCTCAGCAAAATTATTTTTGTCGCGGAGATGAGAACTTGCGAGTGTCTACGTGTAGGCACCATCATCGGTCGGAATGTGAAACCAGACTCATAGTTGAAGATAATTTCTGCTTTCTGTCCCACTGTAAGAGAGAAATGTGTGTTACTGGTTATCAGAGCAGAATTTTTAAGAAGAGGAAGATTGTTAATGTTTTATGAATTGTTTTCATTGGGCGGAACTTGGAAAGTCCACAGTGATTGGCTAACAAGAATCCGGTGCTGGCATAACAGAAACATTTTGAGAAGGATAGCGTATAGGACACTTGGCACTGGAGCTCTGATGGGGGGGGGGGGGGGGGAGACTTCATCTGCAGAGCTCCATGGAGGGAACACTTCATCTTCATCTGCACTTCCAGAGGACAATGCTTTAACTGATGGTCTTTGTGGGATTGTGTCTCAGAGCCGATCACAGATTCAGTCCTGAACTTGACGTTTTCAACTACTACTGTAACCGAGTTTTAGAATGACAGGAAGCAAGTACAGCATCTGTACACGATGTGACGAGGCGGATGCGAAGCCATTTGATTCCATTAAGAGTCTTGCGTTTGTGAATAAACCAACACACTCGCATAGTTGAGCTCAACATGCACATGTGCAAGAGAACTGGTGCTCATATAGATTTTTCTGGGTCTTTCCCTTAATCCGTTAGTTGATTCACCAATCATTGGCAGTTTACACTGAGGTGACAAAAGTTACAGAAATGGGATATGCATTATGTACAGACGGCGGTAGAATTGAGTACACAAGTATAAAAGGACATTGGCGGAGCTATCATTTTTAATCAGATGATTCGTTTGAAAATGTACCGGTCACGATTGTGGCCGCACTAAGGGAATAAACAAACTTTGAACGCGGAATGGCAGTTGGAGCTAGACGCATGGGACATTCCATTTCGGAAATCGTAAGGAAATTTAATATTCCGAGATCCACAGTGTACAGAGTGTGTCGAGAATACCAAATTTTAGGCATTACCTCTCACCACGGACTACGCAGTGACCGACGGCCTTCACCTAACGAACTAGACCAGTGAAGTCTGTATAGAGTTGTCAGTGCTAACAGACAAGCAACACAGTGTGAAATAACCGCGGAAATCGATGTGGGACGTACGACGAACGTTTCCGTTAGGACAGTGCGGCGACATTTGGCGTTAATGGTCTATGGCAGCAAAAGTGTGCCTTTACTAAGAGCACAACACCGCTCCTGGGCTGGTGACCATGTAGGTTGGCCCCAGACGGCTCGAAAACTGTGCCCTGGTCAGATGAGACCCGATTTCAATTGGTAAGAGCTGATGGCAGTGTTCGAGTGGGGCGCAGGACCCACGAAGCCGTGAACCCAAGTTGTCAACAAGGCAATGTGCAAGCTGGTAGTGGCTCCACAATTTGTGCGGTGTGGTGTGGTGTGAACCGATCACAGACTCGAAATGGTTATGTTGGGCTAATTGGAGACCATTTGCAGTCATTCGTGCGTTTCAGGTTCCCAAACGATGGAATTCTTATAGATGGCAATGAGTCACGTAACCGGGATACATTTATCCGCAATTGGTTTGAAGAACATTCTGGACAACTCGAGCGAATGAATTGGCCACCCAGATCGCCCGAAATGAATCCTGACGAACATTTGTGGGCATAAGGAGGTCACACACGATATTAGGAGCCATCCCACATCCTCTGTCACCTCAGAGTATGTGGATACACAGTGACGAAAAAAAATCGCAGCACCATAAAGGAGTTATCCAACATAAACAAAAGTTTGTAAGCATTTCTATACATCTGAAAGATAATATCTATTCAGATTTCGCGCCAGTCGCATAATGCTGGCGCTAGTAGCGCAACTATGAGGAGGTTACAGTACGCTTGTTCGCCCACTGCTTGAATACTGCTCAGCAGTGTGGGATCCATACCAGATAGGGTTGATAGAAGAGATAGAGAAGATCCAACGGAGAGCAGCTCGCTTCGTTACAGGATCATTTAGTAATCGCGAAAGCGTTACGGAGATGATAGATAAACTCCAGAGGAAGACTCTGCAGGAGAGACGCTCAGTAGCTCGGTACGGGCTTTTGTTAACGTTTCGAGAACATACCTTCACCGAAGAGGATAAAATCAGAGAGATTAGAGCCCACACAGAAGCATACCGACAATCCTTCTTTCCACGAACTATACGAGACTGGAGTAGAAGGGAGAACCGATAGAGGTATTCAGGGTACCCTCCGCCACACACCGTCAGGTGGCTTGTGGAGTATGGATGTAGATGTAGATGAAGATGAAAATCAGGTTTGCTTTACATACGCGCTGTAGCAGTTTTGAGCATTAGTTACCTCTGTGATTGAACGTGATGAGTTAATGTTAGTCAAGAATGCATTTAAGGGGACAAAGATGCCATTGTCAACCCATCACTGAGTTTGAACGAGCTCGTGTAATAGAGCTACGAGAAGCTGGGTGTTCCTTTTGCGATACTGCAGAAAGACTTGATCGGGATGTAGCCACATTATATGACTGTCGACAATGTTTGTTACGAGAATGTACGGTCGCTAAAGGATAGAGCTCCGGACGGCCGCGTGGCACTGTCAAGAAGGAAAGCCACGCGTCCATTGTATGGCTCTGGCGCATCTTACTGAATCTGCAGCAGCAGTTGGTACCACAGTCACACAATGAACTGTTACAAATCCGTTACTTCGAGGACAGCTCCGAGCCAAACGTCCTATGGCGTGCATTCCACTGATCCCAAACCACAACCATTTGCGACTTCAGTTGTGTCAAGCGAGAGCTCACTGGAAGACAGGGTAGAGGTCTTTAGTGTTTTCTGATGAAATCTGGTCCTGCCTCGGGCCCAGTAATGACCGTGGTGACAACTCCAGCGTCATCCACAACCAGCGTTAATCGTCCCTGTATTGACCGACCAAGTGCAACGGACATGGAACTCCATCTCACAGCAGGCCGGGGTGGCCGAGCGGTTCTAGGCGCTACAGTCTGGAACCGCGCGACCGCTACGGTCGCTGGTTCGAATCCTGCCTCGGGCATGGGTGTGTGTGATGTCCTTAGGTTCGTTAGGTTTAAGTAGTTCTCAGTTATAGGGGACTGATGACCTCAGAAGTTAAATCCCATAGTGCTCAGAGCCATTTGAACCATACATTCCACAAACTGGCATCCGGAGCCAGGACAACATAATGCATGCACGTTTGCATGATTGCATTCAACATTCTGGTGGTTACACCAGTTATTAACGTACTAGCATTTCAAATTTTCAATGGCTTATCTCGCACTTGCCGTTAACCTGTCATCTTGCAATTTTTATCACTTAAATATGTTAGCTAGACAAATGTATTCCCGAAATTTCATTACCATATATTAATTATTTTTTAGTGTTGCTATTTTTTCCCATCAGTGTAGTTAATTGCCTGTCATTATCACCATTTCCTATCCTATTCAGTCCACATTTCCCAAGATATATGTTTAATAATCCATTTCAACCAATCTGTGTCTAATAATTACTTGTATTATATATTCAATGCCTAGAGTCAAGTCCATGCGTTTTATAAATAAACAGAACATTACTGTGACCTTTTGTTCATTCCATAGTTAGATGAAACTATTTGACACTAGCTGTGGTACCTGTATTTCATTTGCCACCATTGTTCAAATTCAGGTGTTCTATAGTTTTCATTCCGTAGCTTTATCTTAATGCTTGATATTATTTTATGGGGAACAGTCTGTCGCTATATAGGTCACCAGGTACAGATCCAGAGAGTATAACAAGGCTATGATTAAAGCTTAAACGTAGTCTCACTCGTGATACTGAAACGGCGATAAGCATCCAAGTAATTAACAGTGATATGAACAGTTTTAAATGCGGTTGTGTGAGGAAAAATGCGCAGAGTTCCCTGTTTTTGCGGTAAAATTTCATTTTTTACTAATAAATGAAAAGCACCAGTTTGCTTTTGTTCTACAATATTATTTTTATTGCTAACCGGTTTTCCGCTTACAAGGCCATCTTCAGACATTTACTGAGTATTATCACCAAAATGACCTAGTAGATAGTGTCGGAAGTTCCATGCGGCTTTTCGCATATGATGCTGTAGTATACAGAGAAGTTGCAGCATTAGAAAATTGTAGCGAAATGCAGGAAGATCTGCAGCGGATAGGCACTTGGTTTAGGGAGTGGCAACTGACCCTTAACATAGACAAATGTAATGTATTGCTAATACATAGAAAGAAGGATCCTTTATTGTATGATTATATGATAGCGGAACAAACACTGGTAGCAGTTACTTCTGTTAAATATCTGGGAGTATGCATGCGGAACGATTTGAAATGGAATGATCATACAAAATTAATTGTTGGTAAGGCGGGTACCAGGTTGAGATTCATTGGGAGAGTCCTTAGAAAATGTAGTCCATCAACAAAGGAGGTGGCTTACTAAACACTCGTTCGATCTATACTTAAGTATTGCTCATCAGTGTGGGATCCGTACCAGGTCGGGTTGACGGAGGAGATAGAGAAGATCCAAAGAAGAGCGGCGCGTTTCGTCACAGGGTGATAGCGTTACGGAGATGTTTAGCAAACTCAAGTGGCAGACTCTGCAAGAGAGGCGCTCTGCATCGCGGTGTAGCTTGCTCGCCAGGTTTCGAGAGGGTGTGTTTCTGGATGAGGTATCGAATGTACTGCTTCCCCCTACTTATACCTGCCGTGGAGATCACGAATGTAAAATTAGAGAGATTCGAGCGCGCACGGAGGCTTTCAGACAGTCGTTCTTCCCACGAACCATACACGACTGGAACAGAAAAGGGAGGTAATGACAGTGGCACGTAAAGTGCCCTCCGCCACACACCGTTGGGTGGCTTGCGGAGTATGAATATAGATGTAGATGTAGAAGAAGTTAAATGTTAGCAGACAACATTGGAAGACAAGTTAGACATCTAGAGTGAAGTAGAAACTTACAATGAGTAACATCTTTGCAATGAAATAGTAAAAACTGAACAGTACATAAATAACAATGGAGTTGACAGGAAAACCTTTAGCACAAAATAGGAATAGCATGCCTACATAACAGTTTCTATTAATAAACAAAACTAATAAAATAAGATAAAATTAGTACTAGACAAGGCTGCATCAAGAGGTATGAAACATGGAGAGTGATACACAAACAATTAAAAAAGAAGAGACAGTTGTCAATGTAAATACAGAATACACGAGGAACTTAAGCAATATCAATAAGATAAACAGAAATTAGTAAATGCAGGAAAATTGAGGTGTTTGAAGGAATCTACAGTTTGAGAGTGTGGTGGTACTGCATTTTAACATTAACATTACAATCAAAGCAGTGGCTGTGTACCAGTTTACATTAAATAAATGAGCAAAGTAAAATACGAACAGTATTTGATGAGACAACTACAAGGGGAGCTAAACATGCACAGTAATACAAGTACAAGTTAAAGAAAACCCTTAACTATTGAAACTACAGCATATGTGGAATACAATGACAACTTCAACAAATAAAACAACTTAATGACTACAGGAAAATGGGAATATGTAGGAAGAGAGAGTGTGGGAAGTAATGAACAACAAAGATGATTATATGAAGTTTAGGAGAGGGGAAGTGTTGAGTTGTGTCTGGTCATTTAGGATGAGATCTGGACTGTGAGCAAGATGTTAGTTAATTTCCAGGGCTTCCAGTAGGTTGAGTTTATGGCTTTTGTTTGCTAAGTGAAGTACATGGGACACTGGCAGGTAGTTGTGACCCTCACTCAGTACATGCTCAGCAAATGCAGAGTCTGAATTCTGTAACCTCCAGCTGCGTTGATGTTCAGCCAGCCTAGTTGATATGTCTCTGCCTGACTGACCAATGTAAAATTTGTCACAGTCATTGACAACTGTCTCTTCTTTTTTAATTGGTTGTGTATCACTCTCCATGTTTCATACCTCTTGATGCAGCCTTGTCTAGTACTAATTTTATCTTATTTTATTAGTTTTGTTTATTAATAGAAACTGTTATGTAGGCATGCTATTCCTATTTTGTGTTAAAGGTTTTCCTGTCAACTCCATTGTTATTTATGTACTGTTCAGTTTTTACCATTTCATTGCAAAGATGTTACTCACTGTATGTTTCTACTTCACTCTAGATGTGTTACTTCTCTTCCAATGTTGTCTGCTAACATTTAACTTCTTTGGTGATAATACTCAGTAAATGTCTGAATATGGCCTTGTAAGCCGAAAACCGGTTAGCAATACAAATAATATTGTAGAACAAAAGGAAACTGGTGCTTTTCATTTATTATTATAATGTTGTTCTACCAAGAACCGACGGAATATTCTGTTAATATTATTTTTTTACTCTTGAACTGTTCATTGTACAGCAGGGAGCCCGAAAGAATGTGATTTCTCTAAAACTGATGTCTTGTGTTTCACATCCAAATATGTTATTTCTTGTTAATCATTTCCCTGATTGTCCGCCATAATATGTGATACTGTGAACGTTGAAATGTACTAATTTGAAACAATTAAAAGTTCGTGTTTACCTTACAAACTGGAATTATACTTTCGTTAATTAATTTGAAATGTGTTTAAGCCTCGTTTGTGGCTCGTGTACGCACGAGGATCTAATTAACAACTGTAAAAACAGTTGTAATGTAATACGCCCTACTGTTTTTGTCACCACTGCGCAGGTCCTCAAGTAGATAAATGAGTATTTTTGATATTTCACGTCCACTGATGATTTCATAGTTGACGCCTGCTCGGAAGGCAGTTTTGCAAGTCAAGGATGGCGATATTATTAGGTTTCAACTTTGAGAAAGTACGCTCGCGGTAAAATGGGACTCGCAGTGATCTGTATACAGGCTGGTGAAGTGCGAAAAGGCTTCTGTCTTCCCGCAGATGCCCACGTATTAGCTACCCTACACCCAAGTGTCCGGTGGCCACAATGATTTTCTTTCTCTTTCTGTTTTAATGACAGTGATATAACGTTATATTTACCTTGATCCGTTATGAAGACAAGTAAATTAACCATGTGAAAATCACTGACAGACTTCAGTTAAAAAATAGCATTTTGAATGGTTAAGTAGGCTCTTTAGGTTTTTATGTTGGTAACGCCACGTAGCGCTCTGCATAAAAATCGCTGACTGTGCTGTGCGCAGTCTGTGGCTGGTTGGCATTGTTGGAATGTTCGCTATCGTACTGTTGGGCAGTTTGGGTGTGAACAGCTCGTAGCATTGTCCAGCTGGAGGTGAGCCGCTGGCAGTGGTGGATGTGGGGAGAGAGATGACAGAGTTTTGAGAGCTGGCGGTCTGGACCTGTGTCCGTCAGAAAAAGGAAATTTGTAAGACTGGATGTCATGAACTGATATATATATATATATATATATATATATATATATATATATATATATATATAATGACCTTTGAACACCATTAAGGTAAATACATTGTTTGCTCTCCATCAAAATCTTTCATTTGTAACTATGCATATCAGTAGTTAGTGCCTTCATTAGTCAGAATCTTTTATTTAGCTGGCAGTATTGGCGCTCGCTGTATTGCAGTAGTTCGAGTAACGAAGATTTTTGTGAGGTAAGTGATTCATGAAAGGTATAGGTTATTGTTAGTCAGGGCCGTTCTTTTGTAGGGATTACTGAAAGTCAGACTGCGTTGCGCTAAAAATATTGTGTCAGTTTAGTGTTGATCAGAATAAGTAAAGAGAGAAATGTCTGAGCACTTTCAGTTTTGCTCAGGTGGTTGAAAATAAAATAACGTAGAGGCTTTCCAGCATTGTCATTTATAAAATTTTTCTAAGGGGATGTTTCAGAATCAGAGATGTTCAAATTGAGGTGCTACACGGAAATAGTAGGTGAAAGAAAAATTCTTGAAATTTGTGGTAAAGTTCAGCGACAAAACTGCTGAGGTCATCGGTCCCTAGGCTTATACACTACTTAATGTAACATAAACTAACTTATGCTAAGGGCTACACACACGTCCATGCCGGAGGAAGGAGCCGCGCGAACCTTGGCAAGGCGCCCAAGACTGCGCGGCTACACCAAGCGGCGGTATAAGGAAAGGTAAGGAACAATACTTAACGCTTAGTGTTTTCATAATCAACATACATAAATTAAATTTGGTAACAACGAGTGTCAGCTGCCAGTCTTCGAAACAAACTCTACTGCATTTCGTAGCAATTTTACAATTACATGACCATCCTGTATAAAGCAGCGTCGAATGCTAACTTTCTCAAGAAACTCGAAACGGTCCTGCCACACTTGACGTATATACGTTGGATCCTACTTTTCCAATATTGTAGTGCCTGTGTGTTTCTGATTACGATGCAAAGTTCTTTTGGACATGCATGCATGTCAAAAGGTTGTCCTTATTCGCTATAGCGAATTTATTTGACACGTTTCATAACGGCTGTAGTCCCCACAGTTGTCAGTTCCTTTGGACATGAACGCATGTCAGAAGGAACTGTGCATCGTAATCAGAATAACACAAGCACTGCAATATCGCATTTATCTGCCGATACCGGGCAAGCGACTTTCAAGTACAACGTCTGACCTGGATGGAAATACACAAAAAAATTGTTCTGAGCACTATGGGACTTAACATCTGAGGTCATCAGTCCCCTAGACTTGGAACTTCTTAAACATAACTAACCTAAGGACATCACACATATCCATGCCCGAGGCAGGATTCGAACCTGCGACCGTAGCGGTCGCGCGGTTCCAGACTGAATCGCCTCGAGCAGCTCGGCCACATCGGCCGGCGGAAATACACATAATGGATGTATGAGTACAGGTCGTAGACTATGGTTGTCGACATGTCGAAGTTTGGGTCTGTCCCTGAGTCATGCTTGGATAGACGACCGCTCGTGAAAAGTGGGAAATCCTGGCAAGAGTCCCAGTCTGGCACAAATTTTCATTTTCGTCATTCCACTATATAGGTGATGGTTGTCCATATTCGAAACTGTGAATACATTTCATGTATTCCATAATGGCTGTAGTCGCCACTCTCCCTGTTCCTTCGGGCGTAATGGATATAAGAGTACACGTTGTAGACACATGGTTGACGACATATTGAAACTTGAGTCTGGCCGTCAATCGCTCTTGGGTAGCCAAATGGTAAGGCGAACGCTCGCGATAAGTGGGAACTCTGGGTTCGAGTCCTGGTCGGCACAAATTATCATTGTCGTATTCCATTATACAGCTGATGGTTGTCCATATTCGCAACTGTGAATACATTTAATACATAATATTATGGCCCTATTGTGCACCAGGCACATCGTAACTCATTCACTTCTGCACCTGTCAGCAGAGAACAAATTATGGACTCACTACAACTTTACGTGTCATCCCGCACCAATCCTCGGAGACCAGCAGCAGTCGGTGTAGGAAATTATCGTCCTGTGTGTAGGCTGCCGTTTACGTCACAACACAAAACGGTATGTATCTGGAGCGGGCCCTGACTGGGAAGCAAAGTGCTGAGTGATGACTCACAGGTCTTCTCTACGCCAGATGACTGTCTTCGGCGAATATGGTGGCTTTGTGGGTAGCGGTCCCATTCTTCCAATGCTTTGGTGAGAAACAGCTGTGTTACTCCTAGCGTCATGCGGTGGTGAGCTGTCAGATGTGACTTTAGGCCACAATTGATGGTACTTGAAGAAACTGTAGTATCCTCGTCGCCACTGTAGAGTCTTGTACCGTAGGAAACAAGGGAGAGGATGTTGCTATGGCTGGCCGGTATCCTCTTTCTACAACTTAAATGCACACGTGGATTAATACGGTTCTTATTTACAAGAACAGGCAGTTTTACTTAACTGAAATAAAGTCCATGCTCTGTGGTACAAGCTCATCAGTAATAATCCTCTTGAAGAGAATATCGGTAATGTTGCTATTACACTTCAGTCTGGTCATTATGTACTGTCATAGCCGATGACGTGAACTGAGCGCGCACTGCAACTAACTGACAGATGCCAAACTGGAGTGTGAGTTAGTGGCTGAGGTCCTCTGGTCAGCGGCGGTGGGCTAAATACTTGCTGTCGAGAGGGCGTTGGCGGCCTGTTGCTTGTCAGTCTGTCTCTGGCCTCTCTCGTGATAGGCGCGCTTGTTCCAGCGCCTACTATGGGACTTCACGCTTCGTCTTTGCCGACTGGTGTGCTGACGACAGCTTACGGCTGCACAGGAATTATGGAGGCACGACGGTACATCATGGACATCTGTCGTCCTTATATGTTACCTTTCATGTGACAGTACTGTGTGTCATTTTTGAACAGGATAATGCTTGTCAACACGTGTCTCTGTTAAATGCCTGTACGGTGCTGAAGTACTCTTGTGGCCAGGTAAGTCCTCTGATGTGTCCCTTATAGAATAACTGTGGAACAATCTGGTATTTGCACTCAACCCCAGTGTCCAGGATATTATGGACCATTGACGACATTTGTAGGCCAGCCTTCCTCATGACGGAATACAACAGCTTAATGACATGCAACTTCCTGGCAGATTAAAACTGGGTGCCGGACCGAGACTCGAACTCGGGACTCTTGCCTTTCGCGGCTAGTGCTCTACCATCTGAGCTACCCAACCACGACTCACGCCCCGTCCTCACAGCTTTACTTCTGCCAGTACCTCGTCTCCTACCTTCCAAACTTTGCAGAAGTTCTCCTGCGAACCATGCAGAACTAATGACACTCTTCCAAATGAATGACTGCATGCATCCAGACCAGAGAGGGTTACTGATAAGTGGGTACATACTGCCACGTTCCCTATGAATTTGACTCGATTCTTTAATCGCTGAAGTAGCATCACTTACCCTCTGAAATGCTGAAGTTTCATTTCGCTTCCTGCACCTCTTATGGGTGCTTCATTTCTTTTGGCAAGAATTGTAGCGTGTAACGGACATCCGATCAGATCCAGTGGCCTTTCCTCTTTTTAACGAGTGCATCATTGTGGCCATAGAAAGTAGATATTGCGTTCTGATATTCTTCGGAGAAGTGCTTTCGGAAGTCGTAATTTAAGTTCTAGTGTTCATTTTGTCTTTTTCGTTTAGGTTAGATTGTGCTCCACGAGCATCTGCAAAGACGATCCAGTCGGCAGTATTTATATAGAGTCAAAATTATTTAAGAATTTTTTCACTGCTCAGCCTGTAAGAACTTACTTTGTAATTCATTGAACGCTTCTCGCGTATCTGTCTATACAGTTAATTTTCAGGAAGGGCAATAAAATGAGGAAAAAAGTAAAATACGAATAGCGAATGCGTGTTGTACGAACTATATGCACGAATGTAAAAGATATTACACTATTCTTTATAACATATGCGTGATCACGATGTAACAGGAAAAGGGAATGTTGGAGAATCAGTCTCGGACGAGGGTAAAACACAGTCAACGCTATACAGAATATAAATGAAAAATGTGATAACCTAGCATTAGAGGGTGCAAAAAGAGTCCACATATGAGGAATAGTAATAAAGTTATAACTATCGCCTCGAAAAATGAAAGATACGGAGTAAAATTTGCAGCTACAGGACTGCAACCGTGGTGTATTCTGAAATCCTCGCGCCACGGTAGAGCAGCACGCCTCTAGCGGAGGTAAAACAAATTAGCGCAGCCCGATGATAAAGTGAAGTATCGTGTGGGAATGCGTTTTGTGCATTTTCAGGGGAATACTGCTGCAGCAGTCCATGCTGAGCTGATAATAGAGTACGGCTGCAATGGGTCAGCACACGACACAGTGGTAACGTGATGTGATTTCGCGATGACGCCTTCAGCTCCGTCAGACGAGTATGAATGGTGAAGCGCGAACGCAAAAAAAGCTCAAGCCCTGCGACTCGAAGACAGACCTGCCATAGTTGATAGTGTAAAATTGAAAATCAGTCACGGGTCTGTTTCCAGAATCCTGCATAACATTTTGAAGATGAAAAATGTCGCTGCGCTTAGCGACTGATGGCACCCACTCAAAATCACGCCGAACCGAGGCCACAGCGGAAATGATGTAGTTGTGTCGTGCCCATCCAGACTGATTGTTTATCCTCCTAATCACCGCCATGGGCGAGCACTAGGTACCGATGAAATGAGGATTTTCCCACAAGACCATTTAAAGAGTGCACCGTGAATGTCAGGAATCCGGTGTAACATCATATCTCCGACATCGCTGCGGCCGGAAAAAGGTCCTGCAAGAACGGGAACAACGACAACTGAAGAGAATCATTCAACGTGACGGAAATGCAATCCTTCCGCAAAAGCTTAACACCTCGTCCGGGCCCATCAACACCGACATTGGACTGTTGATGACTGAAAACATGATGCCTAGTCGGACGAGTTTCGTTTCAAATTGTATCGAGCGGATGGACGTGTACCGATATGGAGACAATCTCATGAATCCATGGAACCTGCATGTCAGCAGGAGCTGGTCAAGTTGGTGGGGTGTGTGCAATTGGAGAGATATGGGACACCTGATAGGTCGAGATACGATTGTGACAGGTGACACGTACGTAAGCATCCTGTCTGATCACCTGCATCATGTCCATTCTACATTCCAACAGACTTGGGCAATTCCAGCAGAACAATGCGACTCCGCACAAGTCCAGAATTGCTACAGAGTAGTTCCAGGAACACTCTTCTGAGTTTAAACACTTACGCTGGCCACCAAACTCCCCAGATATGAAGATTTTTGAGCATATGCAATATGTTGTTCAGAATAGACCTCCACCCTCGTACTCTTACGGATTTATGGACAGCCCTGCAGGATTCAGGGTGTCGGTTTCTTCCACAATTACTTCAGATATTAGTCGAGTCCATGCCAGGTCGTTCTGTGGCACTTATGCGTGCTCGTGGTGCCACTACACGATATTAGTCGGTTGTACCAGTTTCTTTGAATCTTCAGTGTAGATTTCCATAAGATTTTGTCCATGACATTATCATTGTCAGGTAACATGCTAACCATAGTCAGCACGAAGTGTGTCGGCAATTGAATGTCATCCGTAGAGATTTCAGAATGGAGGAAAAGATAAACTCAGTTTTACAATCCAGCACCAGGATCGTTATCCTACTTAAGAGGTCGAATACGTCCAATGGGCACAACTCCTGCTCCTTCTGGAGACCAGTACAGCTTGTATCTCCCACCTGGCTGGGTGTTTTCAACTGCAGTGGATAGCTCTGAGTTCCCGCCAGATGCAGTCTCGGGTGATTGGAGTGTCGTGCACACTTTTAATGAACTCCAAAATAGTGAGGTGTTGGTCGACGCACGGATGGGTCGCAGGTTTTCCTAGAGAAAGATTTTCGTCTCTGTTCAACCAGCAAGCCGTGGGCACGTTACAACCTTCCTCACAGATGAAATCGTCTAAGGAATAAGTTAACCACTGCATACACGGCCTAGAAGTACCATCCTGTATATTTGGCTGCATACTGGAGTAGTGTAGGCTCCATGGCCATAGTGTAGATGGACATAGTTTTCATCTGATGAATGGTTACGTGCGAACACGTACGTGTCGCTTAGCATAGGGGCAATTGTAACAAGGGGACATTACGAATCTCGTGTGTCCAATTCCCTTGTAGGATGTAAATGGTGTAGACCGAACGGTTACAAACATAATACCGCCAGCAGACACAATTGATGACTTAAGCGGAGCTCTGCTCCAGCAATGGGAAAAATCACCAGAAGCCAAGTTGGACGGACAGATCCACAATATAACGAGTAATCATAAAGTTGTAATTATCATCTCGAAAAAATCGAGCTGCGACCACGAATCTTAGTGGTGATGATAGGGCTGGGCCTTCATCCTCCACTGTGTCACGTTTCTTCCCAATGATGGACGACTTGGCGGAAACATTGCTTGTGTGACTCTGCATTTTGATTGTTCAGACAACACTGTAAGACGAAAATCATCTCATTGTCATTCTGCGAATACCTGCTAAACAGTGATTTCTTCAGCCGAGGACAGAGGAAGAAGTCATTGGCTGTCTGAGTACGTAAATTCAAAGGGGGGATAAAATTTGGGCTGACAAAGGTGCAGCATTTTTTAGTGTGTCCTATGCAGAGCAAACGCATAGCCTTCGACAGCTTCCCGTAATGTCGTCATATTCTGGTAACATACTCGTGTATTCTGTTCCTAATGAACATAACATGTTGCCACTACACCATAGATGTCCTAAAAAGATGGTAAGATTTCCCGTGTTAGTTCACTGACATACATATTTTGAATAAAACCGTCGAGATCGCTTAATACACATAAATATTACGTCGTTTCGGCTACTGCGATCATTATATCAATACTTAGAACTTGCAAAGCAAATCTGAGTGTCACACTGAACCTTGTGTTGAAAAGTCTCAGTTTTGATCTGATGATGGCGTAGCGGAAAAGGAGTAATAAAATAAATGTTTTAAGCTATCTAGACGGTTTGATTCACAAAAATGTTCCGAAAACTGTCAGCATCACCTTCCCGGATAGTAAGTGGGGCTTCACCTTTTTAGGCAATGGTTCAAAAGGCTCTGAGCACTATGGGACTCGACATCTGAGGTCATCAGTCCCCTAGAACTTAGAACTATTTAAACCTAACTGACCTAAGGACATCACACACATCCATGCCCGAGGCACGATTCGAACCTGCGACCGTAGCAGTCACGCGGTTCCGGACTAAAGTGCCTAGAACCGTACGGCCGCCGTTTTGAAACTTCCTGCACTCCGTCGTCAGGCCACTAGTGGCCTACCGGGACCATCCAACCGCCGTGTCATCCTCAAGGTGGGGTCAGCACACCGCTCTCCCTGTCGTTATGATAGTATTCTTGACCGAAGCCGCTACTATTCGGTCGAATAGCTCCTCAATTGGCATCACGAGGCTGAGTGCACCCCGAAAAATGGCAACAGCGCATGGCGGCTGGATGGTCACCCATCGAAGCGCCGGCCACGCCCAACAGCGCTTAACTTTGGTGATCTCACAGGAACTGGTGTAACCACAGCGGCAAGGACGTTGCCTTTTTGAAACTTCCTGGCAGGACGTTTCATATCAGCGCACACTCCGCTGCAGAGTGAAAATCTCAATCTGGAATTTTCGTTTTGTTGTGTATTTCCAAATCGTCCACCTGGATCAGGAAAGAGTCTCTAGCGTATGCGTTGACTTAATAGCAGCGCCATTGAGTATGTGGACGGTGTGACGGTCTATCTCGTTTCGCGCGGCACCGTCTCGTTTCGCATTGCTGTCTCTGAAAGTTAGGTTTCCGTATTTCGCTGTTCGGAAGCTGGTGTCAAATATTTTATACGAGTCATTGGATTTTTTACCAGCCTGTCGTGGAGGGGGCAGCTATGACAAGCATCAACAGTGCGGATCGCATGAACCCGTCTAGTTTGCTTAAATAAATTAGGCGGGATACACTGGCAACTACGCGGGACTGTCTGACGCTGTGCTTGTGTCAGTCACGAACAAGTTGTAGTTACAGCCTACATATTTACTCAGTGAATCTTTTATCCAGTGCTGCTATACGGCCACCCTGTACTTCTAAATTTTTCAGGCGAGATGATCACAAACTTCTGAACATGGCTTTTCACGTTAAGTCCGGTGTATGAGAAATTAGTTAAGTGCTTCCGGCAGCAGCTAATTATCGACTCTCATATTCCATTACACGTATTGATAGTCAACTGTGAAAGGGAAACGGTTCCGCTTTCTTACTAAAGAAGATTTGCTTCATTCACGGATATCGCGTAAGCTCTTCACTGTATAAATGCCTTCTCATCAGGACATAGCATATCTATGTTGACAAAAATAGCGTCACTAGCATCAATTTCAAACTGCTCCTCATAAATAGCTATGACAGCAGACGACGTATCAGCCGCATAATGGATATAACCTTTTATTTCAAACTGGTGCTCGGCCGGCCGGTGTGGCCGAGCGGTTCTAGGAGCTTCAGTCCGGAACCACGCGACTGCTACGGTGGCAGGTTCGAATCCTGCCTCGGGCATGGTTGTGTGTGCTATCCTTCGGTTAGTTAGGTTTAAGTAGTTCTAAGTTCTACGGGACTGATGACCTCAGATGTTAAGTCCCATAGTGCTCAGAGCCATTTGAACCATTTTTCAAACTGGTGTTCACAGGTGACAAGTGCACTTATTTCTGTTCGGTAAGTGTTAATGTTGCTACAAATCTATTTTTCGCTTATTAGAAAATCATCAATTGATATGTATTTGCTACAAAATAAATAGTAATGAAGCGATCTGAGTTTGTGAGCATTTCGCATTTAAATATGAAGGTGTTGCATCACAGAGTGGCCGAAATATCCGTTAACATAACATATGTAGGAGCATTAACATTTAGAAACAGTATGAGATATAAAATAATATTGACGTAGGTGCTCTGTGAGTCTCATGTGTAAGTCTTAAGACGTGAGAAGGCCATTCTTCATTTGTTACATAGCTCAGGAAAACGAAAATCAACAATAGTTGCTTTTTTGTAACACGAAATGTGCTCACAGCGAAAGCTCTGTCTGATGGAGTCGAAGAAGGAGGTCAGGGTTTAAAGTGTTGTATATGGTGATGTCTTTACTGACAGAGCACGGGCTCGAATAGGACCATCACAGAATTCTGTTGAGAAATACGTAAATACACATGGCTTACACAGTTAAATGAGCAGCGCAGAGTTATTACTTTGATTTGAATGAAATGAGTTTGTGGGAATGCCCCTATTGTTCTCAGCCATCTGCTTTTCTGTGTACTAATGTCACGGCTACCTTAGACGTCTGTGGCTAGCATAGAAGTTCATCACCCAAACGCAGAGATGTTTTTGGGTCATTTTTGGATGTGGAGAAACATCAATAAAATTGCTTGGACCCAACAAATGTGACTTCTTTCCTGCCTAGGTGTTGTAAATTAAGTGCGACGTGGGCACCACTTGAAATATGCTTCCAGTTAATAATTTACCTTTCCGGGTAAAGACTGAAGCTTTCATTATTTTCAGGGTATGGATTCCTTATCTTTGTTTGCTACGTGACAATGAGCGAGCTGATGTAGTGATAAGACACTAAACTCGCATAAGGGCGGACGGCAGTTCAAATCCCAGTTCAGCTGTTCAAACATGTGTTCCCGTACCTACCCTACGTCACTTAAGTCAAATTCCGGCACGATTGCTCTCAAAAGGTTGATTTCCTCCCCCATGCCGCCACACTCACAGACTGTTTTTTGCCTTCAGCGACCTCCTCGTTGACGATACGTTGAATTTTAATCTTCCTTCAACTATATGGCGACACGTACTTAAACACCCTTGTGTATTCAAGACATTACCTAAATAGTTCTTTTCTGTTGTTGGGGTTTTCGGTCAAAAGTCTAATTTCATGCATCTCTCCATTCTATCCCGTGCAAGTCTCGTCTCTAACTGCTCCAACCTAGATCCGTTTAAATGTTCTTACTATATCCGAGCCTTTGTCCCCCTCAGCAATTTTTCCCTCACGCTTCCCTCACTTAGAGAAGTGAGAACACATTCATGACTCAGGATGTGTTCTAGAAACCATCCCTTCTTTCAGTTATTTTGTTTCACACATTTATTTTCTCCCTAGTTCGATTCAGTACCTCTTGAATGGTTATCCGATCTACCCATATTTTCTTCAACACTACAACTTCCTGGTAGATTAAAGCTATGTTCCAGATCGTGACTCGGTCCTGGGACCTTTGTCTCTCGCAGGCGCCTGCTCATAGACTGGGCCATCCAATCACGACTCACTTCACAGTTTCGCACCTCTACTTCCACCGGTGCCTCATCTCCTATCTTCGAAACTTCACAGAAGTTATCACGGGGACATTCCTTAACCACAGTGTAGGCTATTGTTTCTAGAATGAATTTTCGGTCTGCAGCGGAGTGTACGCACATCCAACTCCAGAGCGAAAATGCATTCTAGTCTTCTGTACCACCACATTTCAAAAACGTCTGTTGACTTCTTGTTTTAACTGTTTGTGAGCCATGTGCCACATCCGTAAAATGCTGCCTCCAGACAAATACCACAACGAAAGATTTCTTGACACTTTAATTTACACTCCATGTTAACACATTTCTGTTTGTTATAGAAAAGATTTACTTAAAATTGCTAGTTTGCATTTATATCCTCTCTACTTACACCATTGTCGGCTGTTTTGTTGTAGAAATAGCAAAACTACAACTACTTTTAGCGTCTCAATTACTAATCTAATTCCCTCATGATCACCTGTTTTGATTCGATGACATTCCATTACCCTCGTTTTAATTTTGTTGGTATCCACCTTATTAATTTTTTCAGTGCAATATCAATACCGTGCAACTTATGTTACAAGTCCCTTTCTGTCTCTGAAAGAATTACAATGTCATCGGCAAACCTCAAAGTTTTTAATCCTTCTCCCTGAGCTTTAGCTCCCTATCCAGATTTCTATTTAGTTTCCTTTATTCTTTCTCGGTGTACATATAATAACACTTGGAATAAGCTACAACGTGGTCTCACTTCCGATCTGAGTACTGCTTCCATTTCATGCCCTTCGACATTCGTAGCTGAAATCTGGTTTCTTTGTACGTGTAGATATGTTTTCGCTCCCTGTATTCTATTTCTTCCACTTTCAGAATGATGAAGTGCGTATTACAGTCGACACTGTCAAACATTTTCTACAAAATTTAAAACTGCCATAGATGTAAGTTCGCCTTCGTTCAGCTTATCTTCTAGGATATGCAGTAAGAGAATTATGGCCTCCTATGTTCCTACTTTTGCTGAAGCCAAACAAATTTTTGACGAGGTCTTCCTCTACCAGTTTCTCCATTCTTCTGTAAATATTCGTGTCAATGTTTTGCAGCCACTACTTATTAAACTGATGATTCGGTAAAATTCACACATGGCAGCACCTGCTTTCTTTGGAATTGGTATTATTGTATCCTACCTGAAGATAGAATAATCGCTCGCCTCATACATCTCCCATAATAGCTGGAAGAGTTTATTCATACTTGATCACTTTAGATAAAAATTTTTAAGGAGACCCGCCATCATGGTAAAACTAAATGGTAAAGTACGTGCCTTGGTCGCCAAAATAATGTTATTTGACAACCCTTCGCGTGTTTCAAGAGAACCCCATCCTCATATCTTCTGTATAAAACATACAATATAAGACAAGATCTTAAGAGGAAAACATTGCAAAAAGACAATGAAGCTGAGAAACGTACCCAATACAATGAATGCAGAGTATCTTATGGCCTCCTACCTCATGCCATAACACAATCTGTGTCCAACAGACGTGGGCAGTTACGCAAGGAAGAGGACAAACAATTTAGCAGTAGGTGACGTTAGTGACAGCAATGCCTATGACACCACGCATGATTGTCGGAATGGAGTAGAAAGGACAAGATACTATGTATTGCTTTTAATAGGTATGTTTCTCAGCTTCACTGCGTTGTTGTAATTCATTCCTTTTAATATCTTGTATTACATTGTCATGCCACAGATCTGATAATGGGGTTTTCCTGAAACGCGTCATGCGACGATAAATAAAATTATTTTGGCGATGAAGACCGGTGTTTTACCTCTGAGTTTTTTCATGATTCGTGCTCCTAAGAAGCACAACAATTCTGGTTGAATTTCGTTTACTAATGAAGATTAGTTTTTAATGTCCCGTGGCCAACGATGTCATTAGTGACGGAGCACAAGCTCAGATTATGGAACGATAAGGAGGGGAATCCGCCGTGCCCTTTGAAAAGAACCATCCCGACATTCGCCATCACGGAAATCCTAAATGTGGATGATCGGACAGGGATTTGAACCATCGTCCTTCCGATTGCAAGTCCAATGTGATGCCCACAGAGTAACCTCGCTCGGTTGGCAGAATAAATTTCAAAACAATACGTATAGCGGCAATGTTATATAATACACTACAATGACTATGTATAGACGTTCGACTCTCAGGTTTAGAATACATAATAGTAAGTAGTACAAATTTTGACCATTTTCGTGAATAAAATGCTCATAATTCAAAAGCCAAGGACCCTAGGAGGAAACTAATGTCACCACGATAAAGTTGGTGAAATTCTATCCCTAATTCATGCTAATACTTACACCAACGATATGTTTCAGCGAATTTCTTATTAATTATAATGTTCATGTGCAACAGACGAGATATATATAATGATAGCTTTTTCAGATGTATATACAATGAAACATGTATTTCTTTAATAGCTCAAAGGAATTAACTTGCAAGCGCGACTCATGTAACGGATTATATTGGTGGCTTTTACAGTAATAGGTATAGTATGTGCAACTATGTGGATTTTGAAAAGACAGGACGCATCTATATAACGGCAGTGCCTGGGTTACTTCGCTTGAGGCGTCGCTGAGTGAAAATGTGCGGCGTGACAGTCGGGATTAAAGTAATTAAAAATTTTTGGGCAACAAGTGAAGGGGCTTTTAGAATTTCTACAGCATTTCGGGAACTTAGAGAAATTTTCTACAGTTGCGCTCATGGACGCTGAGCAGCAGAGCCGCTTTGGACCCGGAAATTGTTTTGTGTAGGTTCGGGATCTAAACTGTGAATTGCAGCGTCGTGTTTAAAGAGCTGTGAAATTTCAGTATAGGTTCATGGACTTCGAAAAGTTATCCACAACCTATATTTTAAACTTTAACTTTGAAAAGGAAAGTTGTGAGCCTTTTTGATCGAGTTCACAAATCAATATGTCGTTACACTCACAGTATGAAGCAAGGATCCATGAAACATTTCAGTTACATAGCAGTACGCAGCTTGTATTAAGGACTCTTATTCAGCTTGCCAACTGTAACACTGTCTGAGGTTGACTCAAAATGGTTCAAATGGCTCTGAGCACTGTGGGACTTAACTGCTGAGGTCATCAGTCCCCTTGAACTTAGAACTACTTAAACCTAACTAACCTAAAGACATCACACACATCCATGCCTGAGGCAGGATGCGAACCTGCGACCGTAGCGGTCGCACGGTTCCAGACTGTAGCGCCTAGAACCGCTCGGCCCCTCCGGCCGGCGAGGTTGACTCAAATTATAGGTAATTAACAATGCTGAGCAAAGAATACAGTTGAGAATAGGCTAACAGTTTCAAAGATCCACGCGTATGTAAGCAGATCATTTGCGTTATTCTTATACCTAAATAAAACCTAGTAGAAATAAAGATGAAAAATATTAAAAGGATATGGAAGTGTAAAATTCCTCTCTAAATATATACGATATAAATAATCCTGTTTGTGGAAACTATGAGTGTAAGTGATACCCTGTTTCTGATTAGCTTTAAGCAGAATGTGACTAAAATTATCGAGAAAACTTCTGTTTCTATATCTACACTCCTGGAAATTGAAATAAGAACACCGTGAATTCATTGTCCCAGGAAGGGGAAACTTTATTGACACATTCCTGGGGTCAGATACATCACATGATCACACTGACAGAACCACAGGCACATAGAAATAGGCAACAGAGCATGCACAATGTCGGCACTAGTACAGTGTATATCCACCTTTCGCAGCAATGCAATCTGCTATTCTCCCATGGAGACGATCGTAGAGATGCTGGATGTAGTCCTGTGGAACGGCTTGCCATGCCATTTCCACCTGGCGCCTCAGTTGGACCAGCGTTCGTGCTGGACGTGCAGACCGCGTGAGACGACGCTTCATCCAGTCCCAAACATGCTCAATGGGGGACAGATCCGGAGATGTTGCTGGCCAGGGTAGTTGACTTACACCTTCTAGAGCACGTTGGGTGGCACGGGATACATGCGGACGTGCATTGTCCTGTTGGAACAGCAAGTTCCCTTGCCGGTCTAGGAATGGTAGAACGATGGGTTCGATGACGGTTTGGATGCACCGTGCATTATTCAGTGTCCCCTCGACGATCACCAGAGGTGTACGGCCAGTGTAGGAGATCGGTCCCCACACCATGATGCCGGGTGTTGGCCCTGTGTGCCTCGGTCGTATGCAGTCCTGATTGTGGCGCTCACCTGCACGGCGCCAAACACGCATACGACCATCATTGGCACCAAGGCAGAAGCGACTCTCATCGCTGAAGACGACACGTCTACATTCGTCCCTCCATTCACGCCTGTCGCGACACCACTGGAGGCGGGCTGCACGATGTTGGGGCGTGAGCGGAAGACGGCCTAACGGTGTGCGGGACCGTAGCCCAGCTTCATGGAGACGGTTGCGAATGGTTCTCGCCGATACCCCAGGAGCAACAGTGTCCCTAATTTGCTGGGAAGTGGCGGTGCGGTCCCCTACGGCACTGCGTAGGATCCTACGGTCTTGGCGAGCATCCGTGCGTCGCTGCGGTCCGGTCCCAGGTCGACGGGCACGTGCACCTTCCGCCGACCACTGGCGACAACATCGATGTACTGTGGAGACCTCACGCCCCACTTGTTGAGCAATTCGGCGGTACGTCCACCCGGCCTCCAGCATGCCCACTATACGCCCTCGCTCAAAGTCCGTCAACTGCACATACGGTTCACGTCCACGCTGTCGCGGCATGCTACCAGTGTTAAAAACTGCGATGGAGCTCCGTATGCCACGGCAAACTGGCTGACACTGACGGCGGCGGTGCACAGATGCTGCGCAGCTAGCGCCATTCGACGGCCAATACCGGAGTTCCTGGTGTGTCCGCTGTGCCGTGCGTGTGATCATTGCTTGTACAGCCCTCTCGCAGTGTCCGGAGCAAGTATGGTGGGTCTGACACACCGGTGTCAATGTGTTCTTTTTTCCATTTCCAGGAGTGTATATCTACATACCACGTGATAAAAAGTCAGTATAAATTTGAAAACTGAATAAATCACGGAATAATGTATATAGAGAGGTACAAATTGACACACATGCTTGGAATGAGATGGGGTTTTATTAGAACCGAAATAATACGAAAGATCTAAAATGGCGCTTCATCTGATCAGAATAGCAATAATTAGCATAACAAAGTAAGACAAAGCAAAGATGACGTTCTTTACAGGAAATGCACAATATGTCCCCCATAATTCCTCAACAATAGCTGTAGTCGAGGATTAATGTTGTGAACAGCACTGTAAAGCATGTCCGGAGCTATGGTGAGGCATTGGCGTCGGTTGTTGTCTTTCAGCGTCCCTAGAGATGTCGGTCGATAACGATACACTTGCGACTTAAGGTAGCCCCAAAGCCAATAATCGTACAGACTGAGGTCTGGGGACCTGGGAGGACAAGCATGTCGAAAGTGGCTGCTGAGCACACGATCATCACCAAACGACGCGCGCAAGAGATATTTCACGCGTCTAGCAATATGGGGTGGTTCTAATAAAACCCCATATCATTCGAAGCATGTGTGTCAATTATTACCTCTCTATCTACATTATTCCGTGGTTTATTAAGTTTTCAAATTTATACTGACTTTTTGATCACCCGGTATATACCCCGTTGATGAGTGTATGCGGCAGATTTCTAAATGACTAAAAAAATTCATTCTCTTCTAGAGTATTAATTTTCTACCTTTTTTGCATAATGAAGGATTTGGTGCTTATCGTTAATGTTTCGAGATATACGTTTCAAGTTTATGAGCTGTAGCGCCAGGGCATTTCCATTATTCCGGTTAGGTTTTCGTGTGTTCTTTAAAACGATTCCGAGATTCACTCCCGGTATGACCGATGTATACCACGTCAAAACTGTCACCTCCATTTTAGTATATTCCTGTTATATTTAACGGTTAAGCTGTACGGATAGTGGGTCATATCTTAACACATGTTTTCCAGGCTTAAGTGTGTCAACTATTTTTCAAACCATCAATAATAGTAAGATTTGTGTAGCAAAACGAACGGCACCACGTCTTGTATCTACACTTCGATTTTGATACTGATAGCACATTGTTCTAGCTAACTTACTTCCCGTTACTTCAAATTTACGCTGTTGTTTTCTAATTTGGCTGCTATGTATGCAACGTTGCTTTGTATACATTTAACACTCGGTAATGTCTAAACGAGTTGTTGAAAGAAGAAGAAATCTAAGTAAATACAATCCAAGTGGAAAAGTTTCTGCTTTACTTAGTGTTTAATTCAGTTGTTAATGAGCGTATGGTGAGGGCGATTGTTAGGCCCGCCTGGTTCCGTACTTACGCGAAAATGGGTGTCAGTTGATGGAAACTGATGAGAAACCATCATTTTAAATTTATGTGATGCAACTCAATTCTGTAAAAATGTTCGTCACGTTATTAAGAAGTTCAGGGTGTAACACGTGAATGACTGTTGCTGATTTACAATGGTCGCAAAATCGGAGTGATTCAGTGGGTATTTGTATCACTGTTCGTTACAGCCTACAACTAACCATTCTTTTCTTTCATAAGCATCTAGTATTTCACCTGCTATATACCACCGATTTTATGCCATATTAAATTTTAATCCATCTTATTCTTGGGTGACGGCTGTTCATAAGCCAAAATTGGTAGGTAATGTCTGTAATGTCCGACACAGAAACAGGATTGTACTTCATATGTGCTCCGAAATTATAGCTACAACTTTACGTAGAGGAAAATATGAGAGCCAAGCTGAACACGCGTTATTCATCGTTTGCTAAGGAAGTGGACTGCAGACCACGTGGGCTTAATTCTGCGTAAAGAAATCAAACACAGTAAATTCATCCTTTCCAAAAAGTTTTTAGCCCGTAGGCTAAAGGAAAGGAACTGTAGTGAATGTTTATTTTTCCAAGATGATGCTATCCCTGACTGACTAGTTGCCGTAAATCACAAAGTAAAAAAATAACCTAAGGACATTACACACATCCATGCCCAAGGTAGGATTCGAACCTGCGATCGTAGCGGTCGTGCGGTTCAAGACTGTAGTGCCTAGAACCTCTCGGCCACGTCGGCCGGGTATCAAATGGCAGCTGGAGGTCATATTTGATAGAATGGATATCGACATTTGTAGATGTCATCCGTCAGACAAGCGTGTCGAACAAAATAACAGTAATCAAATTATTTACGAATACTGCAATACCTTCCACATCTGTATATCGGACCCGCAATGTTACATAAATTTCTCAGAGGGTTTAAGTTTTGTCATTTTGGCTTTTTGTTCCCTCAAGGTAAATAATTACATTCTACTCCTGGACAATTAATATTCTGACTAACACTAGCACATACTTCCAAAACATTGTGCTCTTCTAGGACAGGTTAGTTCAGTCATATCAGATCCTAGTGTTTAATCACATTGCGAAGATGGTTTCTGAAAAAGCATGAAGCTAATACATTAAAAAACATATTCAGTTTTAACACGAGTTATTTTAGAAAACTTAATTAGCGCTATGGCGTGCAATTTTTATCTTGTTTATTATTCAGGCTGTGGCTACCTGGTGCGTAAATTTCCGCTTAGGTGGGTTCAGCATTTACGGTGTACACTGGAATCAGTTTTTGAATAATGTAAAAGAATAAATACTGCATCGGAGTACGACAGTTCATTTCTCTAAGCCAAACGCCCGAACGTGTTCCCACAATGTCTGGCAGCGGCTCCCCTGCCGTCGAAACAGTGGAGCGTAGCAAGGGGTTAATAAAAATAAGTAAGTAGAGTGTGTAAGATGGACTTTTTCCGCGTATGTGGAGGAAAAGCAGGGACGTGCGCCGTCGGACAAAAGATGTGGCGAGGCAGAGAGAGAGAGAGAGAGAGGTGTAATTTTCGTGATGGGGAGGGGCGCCCGTGCACCTAACCAAGTGCAGCTGTCCTCCTACGCGCCACATCAGATGCTTTTTATTTCGTGTCGAAGCTTCTTCGGTTAGTTCCACGGACTGCACAGATGGAACAATTTTGGATACAGCTTATTTATTTTTTATCAGGTACTGAACGACCTTGTGAGCGAAAGCTTCTCGGTCATAGACCGAACTTGAAACGTGCATACGGAATGGGGAAATAGCATCACTAATCGACTGCAAGAAACGAGTCTTTTGCAGTGGCAGTAACTGAAGTAACTTAAGAACGGAAAAACTATTATAACCGAAGGTTGGTTCAAAATGGTTCAAATGGCTCTGAGCACTATGGGACTTAACATCTGTGGTCATCAGTCCTCTAGAACTTAGAACTACTTAAACCTAACTAACCTAAGGACATCACACACATCCATGCCCGAGGCAGGATTCAAACCTGCGACCGTAGAGGTCACGCGGTTCCAGACTGAAGCGCCTAGAACCGTACGGCCACAACAGGCGGCTATAACCGAAGGAACATAGGTTCTAACGCACTGCTGGGCATTAAAACTGAAACACCTGGAAGTGTGGCAAATAATGTTATTTTACTTATTGTGCATATCAATACAAACTGAAGCACCAAAGAAACCGGTACAGGCATGCGTATTCAGGTACAGACGTATATAAACAGGCAGATACGGTGCTGCGGTCGCCAACGCGTATTTAAGACAACAAACGTCTGGCGCAGTTGTTAGATTGGTTACTGCTGCTACAGTGGCAGGTTATCAAGATTTAAGTGAGTTTGAACGTGGTGTTATTTTCGGCGCATCAACGATGTGACACAGCATCTCCGAGGTAGCGATGAAGTGGGGATTTTCTCGTACGAAAATTTCATGAGTGTACCGTGAATATCAGGAATCCGGTAAAACATCAAATCTCCGACATCGCTGCGGCCTGAAGGATGTCCTGGAAGAACGGGACCAACGACGACTGAAGAGAAGTGCAACCTTTCCGTAAATTGCTGTAGATTTCAGTGCTGGGCTGTCAACTACTGTCAGTGTGTGAACCATTCAATGCAACATCGTCGATATGGGCTTTCGGTTCCGAAGGCCCACTCGTGTACCCTTGATGACTGGACGACACAAAGCTTAATGCCTCATCTGTGCCCGTCAACACCGACATTGGACTGTCTATGACTGGAAACATGTTGCCTGGTCGACGAGTTTCGTTTCAAATTGTATCGAGCGGATGGACGTATACGGATATGGAGACATCCACATGAATCTATGGACCCTGGATGTCAGCAGGGGACTGTTCAAGCTGATGGAGGCTCTGTAATGGTGTGGGGTGTGTGCAGTTGGAGTGATGTGGGGCTCATAATACTTCTAGATACGACTCTGATAGGTGTCACGTACTTAAGCATACGCCTGATCACCTGTATCCATTCATGTCCATTGTGCATTCGGACGAACTTGAGCGATTCCGGCAGAACAATGCGACACCCCACAGGTTCAGAATTTCTACAGAGTAGCGCTTCTGATAGTAAATACTTCTGCTGGCCACCGAACTCCCCAGACATGAACATTATTGAGGATATCTGGAATGCCTTGCAACGTCTGTTCAGAAGAGATCTCCACTCTCTCGCACTCTTGTTGATTTATGGACAGCCCTGCACGATTCATGGTGTCACTTCCGTGCAACACTGCTTCAGACACTAGTCGAGTCCATGCCACGTCGTGTTACGGCCCTACACGATATTACTGAATCCTGTCGAAGGAAACGTAGATCAATATGAGAAGATACTTTGCCCCATTGCAAGCTTCGGAAATTTTACATTCAACTATATTTACTTGATCCATTTTGTTATCGAAACATACCTCAACCCCGTTACAATTAACTCGTTTCTTTTATTTATTTATTTATTTTCGTTTGACATCGTTACTGGAAATGTAAACTAATTTACTTGTGTAAATGTCCAACTGTTGCCAGTCATTAGATTACCGTCGTTTTCAACGGAAAGGAATTCTAAACAGGAAACAAAATAGCTTCATACATCGAAAATACTGCTGAGCTTAAACTTTTTTAAACATGCACATTAGAAAAGATAAATATTGTCCTCTTGTAACAGAAAGGAGAAACTTTATAACATAAAAAATTTTATTTGATAAAAGAAGTATCTCTCTTTTGCCTCTTCTTCTGTCTCCCACCCCCTCCCCCAACGTGTACAATCGCAAGATATTTCATTAACATTCAGTGCTCCTCGTCCCATAGTCAACCAAGATACCTAAAGAAGAGCACCAATATGTTCACAGTTTCTTGTAAAAGCAACCCAGTACAAACGGAACTTTCTCAGATTTACAAATAAAGTAAAGAAACAGGAATTCTGCTGCTACTAGACCATGAAGTTGTTTTTGTATGTCAATCCTTAAAACAAGTGGAAATTTAAGTTCAGGAGTACACTATTTGTTAAGAGCTGTAATGAATTGCACAATTAATTGATTGCAGAAATCTCTCAGAACAATGCATGTTGGTCAACTACCGCCAATGTCTTCAAGTTTTCCTGTGTCAGAGAGGGAGACATTATCATTATGAGTGTGCCTGCAACAGACCTGGCGTTCGCCGTGCCTAGCTGACGTGACGTCACCAACAAGCGCCGAGGCCTTCCTTTGAGTCGGTGTTGGTTATGTTCCCAGTGGCACTCCATACCATCGGGCCAGCTGATGGGCCGACGAATACAATCTATGAACGTTCGTTCATCTCTGAACCTTCACACAAGAATAGGTCCATCGAAATGTTGTATGTAGAACCGGAGTTCGTCTGAGTACCCGACGTGTTGCCTGTCCTGTGTCTCTGGGCGTAGCTGTCACGGCTGTCGTGGGTGTGGCATTATTTGCCGGGAGATGTTCCGCCGCCTGGTGCAAGTCTTTTTATCGCTCTCGTAGGTATCACTCTCATAGGCAATTTATGTTATTTTAATATTTAACTTGTATTCACTACTTTAAGCGTTCAATCCCGCTTCCGGCCATTTTGATTTAGGTTTTCCGTGATTTGCCTAAATTGCTCCAAGCAAATGCCGGGATGATTCCTTTGAAAGGGCACTGTCGTCTTCGTTCCCCGTCCTTTCCCGTCCTTCCCTAATCCGATGAGACCGATGACCTCGCTGTCTGGTCTCCTCCCCCACAACAACCCAACCATCACTTTAAACAGTTGTTTTAATGGTGTTTAGTTCTTCCGTTTGGTCACCTGTAAGCGCTGTCTTTGTATATTCTGTTAGGCATTGATCTTCGGATATTCATTTTGTAATTATGTAGTAAACATTAGATTTTACTGACTGTGATATCTGTGTAAGCTGGTTTATTGTATACTTGAAATTTATGTTGTTGGAACTACGTATGCTGAGATTAAGGAAATTTAAATCTTGACTGTTTGTTGTTCAACAATGAAGACAATATTCTGATGAAGTTTTTCACTTGTTTTGCAAGAGCTTCGACTTTATTCTGCTTTAAAATCAAATATGAATAGTGCGTCTTTCACAGTTCTGTGTAAAGAATTTACATTCTAAGTCATCAACGCAAATATCCGCGAGTAAACTGGCAAGACAGCTGTCCATTCCTAAGCTATCTGCCTGTTTGTATATTTTGTTATTAGAAGTAAAGTAGCTGTCGCGTAACATCTGTGTTAAATGTATGACCTCATGTACACGTACTTCTGATAAAATTAACTTTTATACGCGAGTAAGTTATTTTTAATGGCTTCTGTTGTTTCCTTGTCAGATATATTTTAGAGATTAGTGATGTCAAATGATGAAAACTTTGTTGTCTCAGGCATCTGGATTAATTGGTTATGAATTGTATTCACTTTGTATATGTTTTCAGATTTGTATGTGCTGCTGAGATCAGTCAATTTCTTGCTGATGTTACAGGTTGTAATGCTTGAGCATTTGCCATTTGTATCAGGCAACTCGGTTTGTGGATTATGGGTTGTGCACAGAAGCAGAGTGGTGATGGTGTCATGACAATACAGTTGCTGTTCAAATTTAGAGGAAGTAGCTCTTCTTCGATAGATTTTTAAGTTTGTTCTGCAATACAGACGTGACATCTGACAGAATTTCTCTTATATCGTTACATTTGAAAAATTCTATGATTTTACTATCGCACTTATTATCTTACATTACAGTTCAGTTACATGTCATTTTAACAGTAAAGCGTTATTGTGACTCGGTTTATTTATTAATGGCTTTATGAAATCTTTCTTTCTTGTCATTATTGTTTCCTTTTCCTATATTGTTTGGTGATAAATTTGTTTATTTTGTGACCTACGACAGTCTGGTCACTATGGCTTAGTTTCATTGTGTCACAAGCTATTTCAATGGCTACAGTTAAATCTGCAATATTAGGACGCTGATTTTATATTCAAGTCGTTAATTTAACAAGTTTATTTTTTTCATTGAATGTGATGTTAGCTGAGTTTACCAAGTGTTTGAAGATTCAAAATGGTTCAAATGGCTCTGAGCACTATGGGACTTAACTTCTAAGATCATCAGTCCCCCAGAACTTAAAACTTCTTAAACCTAACTAACCGAAGGACATCACACACATCCATGCCCGAGGCAGGATTCGAACCTTCGACCGTAGCAGCAGCGCTGTTCCAGACTGTAGCGCCTAGAACCGCTCGTCCACCCCGGCTGGACATGTCTGAAGAATTTATGTTCAGTGGAAGGTACACTATCATCTACATTTGGTTTATGTGACATAAAAGTTTTTAACTTTTCGTTATGTCTACAGCTAATATTATACTGTTCTTTTCTAACACCACATTGGTATAATCTAAAACATAGTTGAACTGCGTGGGCGTAAGCTGATTACTTAGGTCTAAATTTTAAGTATGCAACTGTTGGTTCAGATATTCTTTTCTTTTGCACTATTTCTTTATCTCTGACTGGAACCAACCTATTACGTGAAGAAATGCAGCAACCTGATACTTCTGTGTATGGCTATATTTCTGCCAAGACGCTTTTTTGGGATTTTACACATATTCACGGTATGGTTGTTTCTTCGTGTGCCTTATGGCGTTGCAGAGCTACCTACTTTCACGTATACTGTTAATTACAAATAAAAGACCAAAGTGTACCGTGTGGTCTTCCTATTGCACTAATTTACAACTATCAAAGCCTATTATTGTTCATAGTGTGCCGTGTAACCGCGACAGAAGCTACCCTCTTATTTTCTCAGAAGTCTCGTGAGGGATGCTTAGTGAAAAAAAAAATTGAGAAATCCTCGTGCTTCTCGTTTCTCATCCCTAGGGTTAGACGCTGCCATATCTTGATGCTGACTTTGCACTGCGACATAATTTCGAACCATCCAATTCTAAGTAAGTGGCCGGAGCATTTGGTTTCAAAGCAACTCTTTGCGGCCGTATCTGGCAATGCAGTGTAATCTAGCACTTAATAGTAGGAAAATTAGTTTTTCTGTTTATGTTGAAGGTCTCTATTCTTCGATTCTATGACTGTCAGACGCTATTAATAAAACCGAAGGTGACCCGGAGAGATTCGCCCTACTTGATACGTAAATTTTGCATAGCGGATATTCAGAAACGGCCTCTTGCTGAAATGGATCTTTCTTTGTGAAAAAACCGATGGAATCAACCTGGTGAAAAATATCTCTGGGCAAGCGGACGCGACACGTTATGAGAGAGAGATGCCGTCGCGCCACACCGCTACACACACGAAATCCAATTTAAATATAGCGCACTCCTGAAACTCAATACTACAGCGTGAGAAGCGGAATTTCGAGAATCTGTTCGCTAGTACGACAGGAAGCTGTCTATGGGTGGTAGCGAGAACTTGTATTTGGACAGAAATAGTCGGTTATAGATGCATATGCTGCTGCTACTGCGGAGACTATGTTCCTAGCTCCATTATGAGTTAGAGGACATCTTAGTTAAAAAGTAATAATTTACTGAAATATACAAAGTTGTTTTGACATATGTCAGAGACCGTATCGGTCGATTTATAATCCTTCGGTGCGAGGCATTCGCAGCAATACGATCCACAGATATAAAGTATCCATATACGGATCTTTTCGTGTACAAATAACCAAAGAGCTAAATAAATTGTTGATAATATACAGCAACCAGCCACAAATTGGTTTTAAGTTTCTTTATGCAGAAAGTGCGATTACCAGTTTCGAATTTTTTCACAATTCATCATCATACGGCCTTCTCATGCTTTCTTCAAAAGAAATTATACATTGGTTTCCTGTGAGCTGCCATCGGATAAACAATAATTCGCAATGACAAATGTGTAACCAAGATACAATAGATGCGCTACAGATTTGTATTGGGATGAAACTTACGTGAAATGTCCATCTGGGGCATTAGTTTTTGCGGTTTTGTTGTAATGAAATACGTTCCTTGAGAATGTACTTCATTGCAAGAAAATTGCAAAAACGAATATATTTCATTCCAAGAAAACTACAGAAACAACTGTGTTTCATTGCAGGAAGAGTCCTAACGAAAAAATCTCTCATTCGATCGATTTGTGTTTATGGATCATCAGTTTGCAACCTTTACCAGGTAGAACTGACTGAAGAAATTGAGAAGGCTTCCGGAAGAACTGCGCGTTGCAATACGTATTCGTTTATTCAGCATGATCGCGTCACAGAAATGAATGTTTTAAAGTTCAAAGAAAGATGAGAAAACATAATACTTGTGTTAACATCCACCTAACAAATAGCCGTGTTGTTAAAACCATACTATTTCGTATTTGTGGGGATACCACGTATGATGGCCATAAGCCGAAGGTCGTTTTGTAATAAGCAAATATGACAGGAACAAAACGCATTTTGTTTAGCTTTTTACGCTTAAACAATTTTACAATCTTAGTTTCAATAATATCGTATAAATGGTAACATACATTCACAGTTCGAACACAGCTAAAGACTTCAGGAAGTACGAGGTTGCACATGTCATCCCAAAATAAGAGCACTGCACAACAAGAGCGCATTCTGCAGACACAGCTTCATTGTGGTACCGATAACTCGTGCACCACACTATGTGGCTGAAATGGCGCTGCAACTTGAAATGTGCTCCGAAGTTGAAGTTTGCAGGACAGCACGAGTCTTGTGAGAAAAACGTCTAAATTGCACACAGATTCACAATGAAATTCCAACGGTATATGAGCAAAATGCAGTGTCGCGTTCAGCAGTAGTGAAATTGTGCCAACAATTTGACCGAGGTCGCCCACACGTGAGTACTTGTGATTGCGGCAAAGTGAAAGAACGTGTGAGTGGCAAGAGATTTTGCAATAATGAAGATGTTCACACAAAGGTTTCCGAATGGCTCCATAACCAAGGAGTGAGTTTTCTACAGTCGAGGGAATGAACGACTCATAGAATGTTCCGACCACTGTTTACAGAGACTTGGTGACTATGCTGAGCCGACCGCTGCGGTAGAGCGATTCTAGGCGCTGCAGTCCTAAACCGCGTAACTCCTATGGTCCCAGCTTCCTGCATCGGGCACGGATGTGTGTAATGTACTTAGGATACTTACGTTTACTTAGTTCTAAGTCTAGGGGCTGATGATCACAGATGTTAAGTCCCAGTGCTTAGAGCCATTTGAACCAATTTGCTGCGATACTCACAGACGGTGTTCATCCGAGGTAGTAAAGAATCTAGATTCATTGCTGAAAATGATGTGCAATTCGTCAGCATTCTGTGTTCAGAGCCATTTGCACCATTTTTGATTATGCCGAAAAATAGTGTCTTGTATCTGTGTCACGCCGAAGTGTAATGCATCACTGAACTAAAGTTACATGGCCCGCTATAACAATGTGTAACTTATTTTTTGAATTCACCTATTTCAATACAATTTGAATGTAGAAGAAAAATAAAATACAGAATGGTGTATAGAACAGAATAATTGCTCTGATTACTTATTAATGCACAGTATACACCTTAATCTACACTGAAGAGCAAAAGAAACTGGCACACATGCCTAATACCGTGTAGGGCCCACACCATGAATCCTGCAGGACTGTCCATAAATCCGTAAGAATACGAGGGGTTGAAGATCTCTTCCAACAGCACGTTGCAAGGCATCCCAGATATGCTGAATAATGTTCATGTCTGGGGAGTTTTGTGGCAAGCGGAAAAGTTTAAACTCAAAAAAGTGTTCCTGGAGCCACTCTGCAGCAATTCAGGACGTGTAGGGTGTCGCATTGTCCTGTGGAATTGCACAAGTCCGTCGGAATGCGCAATGGACATGAATGGATGCTGGTGCTCAGACAGGATGCTTACGTACGTGAGACTTGTCAGAGTCGTACCAAGACGTATTAGGGGTCCTATATCACTCCAACTGCACACGCCTCACATCATTACAGGGCATCCACCAGCTTGAAGAGGCCACCTGCTGTCATGCTGGGACGATCAATTGTCTCCAAACCTGTACACGTCCATCCGTTCAATTTAAAACGAAACTCGGCCGACCAGGCCTCATGTTTCCAGTCATCAACCGTCCAAGTCGGTGTACACAGGCCCAAGCGACCCGTAAAACTTTGTGTCGTGCAGTCATCAAGAGTATACGAGTGGGCCTTTGGCTCCGAAAGCCCATATCGATGACGTTCCGCTGAATGGTTCGCAAACTGACACTTGTTAGTGGCTCAGCGTTGAAATCTGCACCAGTTTGCGGATGGGTTGCACTTTAATCACTTTGAAGGATTCTCTTCAGTCATCTTTGGTCCTGTCCTTGCAGTATCTTTTTCCGGCCGCAGTGATGTCGGAGATTTGCTATTTTACCTGATTCCTGACATTCACGGTACAGTCGTGAAATGGTCGTAGGGCAAGTTCACCCTTCATCGTTACCTCGAAGATGCTGTGTCCCATCGCTCGTACGGCGACTATAACACCACGTTCTAACTCTCTTAAATCTTGATAACCTGCCATTGTAGCAGCAGAAACCCATCTAACAAGTGCGCCAGACACCTGTAGTGTTATATACACTATGTGATCAAAAGTAGCCGGACACCTGACTGAAAATGACTTACAATTTCGTGGCGCTCTCCATCGGTAATGCTGGAATTCAATATGGTGTTGGCCCACTCTTAGCCTTGATCACAGCTTCTACTCACGCAGGCATACGTTCAATCTGGTGCTGGCAGGTTTCTTCACGGAGTGCTGCACTGAGGAGAGGTATCGATGTCGTTCGACCAGACTTGGCACCAAGTCGGCGTTTCAAAACATCCCAAAGGTGTCTATAGGACTGAGGTCAGGACTCTGTGCAGGTCAGTCCATTACAGTGATGTTATTCTTTTGTAAACACTCCGCCACAGGCCGTGCATTATGAACAGGTGCTCGATCGTGTTGCCAGATGGAATCGCCATCCCCAAATTGCTGTTCAACAGTGGGAACCAAACATCAATGTAGGCCTGTGCTGTGATCTGTGCCACGAAAAACAACAAGTGGTGCAAGCCCCCCTCCACGAAAAACATGACCACACCATAACACCACCGCCTCCGAATTTCACTGTCGGCACTACACACGCTGGTAGATGACGTTCACCGGGCATTCGCCATACCCCCACCCTGCCATCGGATCGCCGCATTGTGTACAGTGATTCGTCACTCCACACAACGTTTTTCCACTGTTCAGTCGTCCAATGTCTACGCTCCTTACACCAAGCGAGGCGTCATTTGGCATTTGCCGTTGTGATGTGTGGCTCATGAGCAGCCGCTCGACCATGAAATCCAAGTTTTCTCACCTACCGCTCTACTGTAATAGTACTTGCAGTGAATTCTGATGCAGTTTGGAATTCATGTGTGGCGGGCTGGGTAGATGTCTGCCTATTACACATTACTATCCACTTCAACGGTCGGCAGCCTCTATCAGTCAACAGCCGATGTCGGCATGTACGCTTCTCTCCTGTACTTGTCCCTTCACGTTTCCAATTCACTATCACATAGAAAACAGTGGACCCATTCTGCTCTCTCACGTGTCTAATTACTACTGAGGTCGCTGATATGGATTACCTGGCAGTAGGTGGCAACACAATGCACCTAATATGAAAAATTTATGTTTTGGGGGTGTCCGGATACTTTTGATCACATAGTGTAGGTGTTGCCGACCGCAGAGCAGCATTCTGCCAGTTTCCATATCTCTGTATTTGAATACTCATGTCTATACAAGTTTCTTTGGCGCTTCAGTCTAATACAACATAATCTATACGAAAATTTGAAGATATTGTTACTAACGTAATTTTTAATGTCACTTTTGCATAGAAATTTTTTTCAAGCTACTCATTTTGACAACGATACTTAAATGTAACCAAAAGATTGTCAGAGAGAAAGGAGAATAAAAAAAAATAATGGGTGATAAAGGCTGGATCCCCATCGCATCTATCATTGATTGTGGCCTTGAAATATACATTGAGTCTTACAGCCTATGGATAGTTACCTACAGTGGAAGGCTAATTCTACTTCTATGCAATCCTGCAATTGTTAATAGAGCTTAGAAATGGTTCAAATGGCTCTGAGCACCATGGGACTAAACTTCTGAGGTCATCAGTCCCCTAGAACTTAGAACTACTTAAACCTAACCAACCTAAGGACACCACACACATCCATGCCTGAGGCAGGATTCGAACCTGCGACCATAGCGGTCGAGCGGTTCCAGACTGAAGCGACTAGAACCGCTCGGCCACACCGGCCGGCATGGAGCTCAGAACCCCAGAGTGTCTGCCACCTTTGCAGGGCCGCTCGTAATACTGATTGATGAACACAATGTAACTTGATAAAGTTATAGTTTTATTTTACAATGAAGACACACTGTAGCTACGATTAGAATAAGACTAATCTAATGTCAGCAGTTTTCTACATTTACATGTTTAGTCTACGTTAGATGGGGGAACAGCACTTCTTTTCTGCGTCGGCTAAGCAGCATCGAAGGAGTATATGAGAGGATGTGAGCACGTAGCGAGCCCTACACACTGAGCACATCTTTTTCTGTGCCTGACGCTCTCTTTCTCACTTACAAATATTACTGGGTGCTTTTTCCTATTTTACACCCGTGGCACCACAAGAAATATTTGGCTGCTCTTCTGCTTACGTTACTTTACATTTGAGAGTCGCTAAGAGCTGTGTAGAAATCAGATGCAAAGGAATGTGTTGTTTAAGTGCTTTAAATAACGCACAATGGCAGACAAAGTTCTACAGTTCCTTTGTCTCCGTGTTCTCCGCCTGAGTCGACTAATTGTCGTGCGTCCTCCGTACCATTCGCGAATGGAACCAGCAAGCGGAAGTGGTATACGATATGCCACATCCATCTCCTTCCTTTATCCGTGTCCCTGCTCCACGTGTGGTTATCTCGGTGGGTCCAAGACCCTAAGTTCTAACATTTTTTCCTCCTTTCCTTCTTTCCTACCATTAGTGAGGGATAGTTTCTGCATAATATTTTGAGTGCATAGCTTCCTAGGCTATGTTACTCGATCAAACATAGACTCATAAGAAATAAAGGTCACCTCTTTTAACATAACTGATAACTACAGAACTAGAACATGTAAATATAGATCTTAGAAACACTAGCCACTAATGGCTGAAACATGTCCCAGCGTCGCCGCTGTTAGATACAGTGCTCATTTGTGGAATTTATACATTACACGTTCGATATATGACGGTGGATCAAATAGTAAACGCCTCCTGTGTCATAAAAAGTTTAAGAGCGAATATAAAACGGAGGAGTTAATACAGAAAATAGCTTGAACTGTTTCCACACAACAATACTCTTCAACATAGTCACCATGCATTTGAACACATTTGAGCCGTCGTTGAACCCAGGTACAAAAATAAGTCTGGAAAAATTCGGGGTTTTTATTTTTGAGCCACGATTCAAAAATCTCGATTTCGCCGTTGATTGTGAACTCAAACGCGTCTGGCTTCTGGAATCACTTCGCTAGCACGTTCTCGATTGTCATCTGTGATAGATGTTATCGGCCGGCCGCAGCGCGTTTCATCTGCAATGTCCATTTCTCCGTTACCAAACAGCTTCGCGCAACGCCACACATTGCTAATGCCCATTACAGACTGCCCATACACTTTCTTCGTGGTTGAGATTAAAAAAGCTCTAAAATCATGCATCAAGTAGCAAAACCCTGAATTTTTCCAAATTGGTTACGATGCCTGGTTTCAACGATGACGCAAATGTGCACAAATTAATGGTGACTGTGTTGAACGGTAGTGTTGTGTATAGGATAGTTCAGTCTATGATCTGCACTAATTCTGCTGTTTTATGACACAGGAAACATTAATTTTTTTCCACCCTGGTGAAATACCCTCCACGGGTCTCTAACAGCTTTTGACGTTTCACTTTGGTCGATATTCTACGGCACCCAGTTTCATATTTAAAATATTCTGTAGTGTAGAAGCAAAATAATTTGATAAAAATTCTTCGACGAAACAGTTAAAAGGAGGACTTATATTAAAACTCTAAGACACATAGTACATGTACAACTTACTACATGTCAGAAGGCAGTAGCACGGCATATATCATGCGGAACAAGTCGCTTAGAACCGCTGCCGAATTATTTTTTCTTTCGATCACTTATAAAGAATCCGTGGATGGTTTCTACAACAGACTCATCGGCTTTATTCTGCCATCTTTCTTCAAATTAAATTGTGCTTCGTCTTCAATAACATTAATGTCGACGCCAACTAAGGCTGTAATCACTATTCTTGGCTATCGTGTGTCTAAAACGGAGGATTTTCCTCCATTGCCAACGAACAGATAAGAAATTTGAATATAATTGGACTCCCTGAACGATCTGATACTAAACAAGACGAACGGTTCAAAACATTTTTTGTAGATTTTTGTCATGAGGCAAATGAAATTTAATTTAAATGATCAAGAAAACCGGACAATTTACCATTAGTTAAGTGTCTGACGTAGAACAGATTGTTGCTGAACTGATGCAAACACAATACACTCAGTTTACAACACAGAATCCTCGTAAAAGCGAAATTATGCTATCGCAGAATAATCAGCGATGTTGACATTTAAATTCTTAATTCTGCCGACAGATGATAAGCATTCTTGAAAGTATCAATTTCAGGAGCCTGCACAGAAACTGAAGCTCCTGTTTACAGTACTAGTAATTTTCATCCACAGACACTGAGAATGTGGCCGTGGTGGTCTAGTGGGTGCGTAGAGCGCTAGACTCTGATCTTAGCGATACCGGACTCGATCCCATGTAGGTGCTCATTGCAGTCCGTCGAGTGAGCCTACTGGTGTCCTTCCCCGGGAATAAAAGGCGGCCTGTGTGATGGGCCCGCAACCCCCCACTCCCCTTGTGTCGCGACGAAGAAAGCCTGTACTCTAGCTGCAGTTAGGCCAATAGCCAGGCTACAGACTCAGTTTTTACTTGCTTCTACTCACTGACAATGAAACGTGGTAACTTGTTTACTTAGCTTATACTCTAATGGCCATTAAAATTGCTACACCAAGACGAAATACAGATGTATTAATTGGACAAATATATTATACTACAACTGGCATGTGATTACATTTTCACGCAATTTGGGTGCATAGAGAAATCATAGAGAAATCAGTACCCAGAACCACCACCTCTGGCCGTAATAACGGCCTTGATACGCCTGTGAATTAAGTCAAACAGAGCTTGGATGGCGCGTACAGGTACAGCTGGCCATGCAGCTTCAACACTATACCACAGTTCATCAAGAGTAGTGACTGGCATATTGTGACGAGACAGTTGTTCGGCCATCATTGAGCAGACGTTTTCATTTAGTGAGAGATCTGGAGAACGTGCTGACCAGGGCAGCAGTCGAACATTTTCTGTATCCGGAAAGGCCTGTAAGGGATCTGCAACATGCGGTCGTGCACTATCTTGTGAAATGTAGGGTTTTGCAGCGATCAAATGAAGGGTAGAGTCAAGGATCGTAACAAATTTGAAATGTAACGTCCACTGTTCGAAGTGCCTTCTATGCGAACAAGAGGTGACCGAGACGTGCAACCAACGGCAACCCATACAATCACGGCGGATGATACACCAGTATGGCGATGACCTAATACACGCTTCTAATGTGCGTTCACCGCGATGTCGCCAAACACGGATGCGACCATCATGATGCTGTAAACAGAACCTGCATTCATCCGAAAAAATGACGTTTTGCCACTCGTGCATCCAAGTTCGTCGTTGAGTACACCATCGCAGGCGCTCCTGTCTGTGATGCAGCGTCAAGGGTAACCGCAGCCATGGTCTCCAAACTGATAGTCCATGCTGCTATGCTGCTGCAAACGTCGTCGAAGTGTTCGTGCAGATGGTTGTTGTCTTGCAAACGTCCCCATCCGTTGACTTAGGGATCGAGACGTGGCTGCACGATCCGTTACAGACATGCGGATAAGATGCCTGTCATGTCGACTGCTAGTGATACGAGGCCGTTGTGATCCAGCACAGCGTTCCTCCTGAACCCACCGATTCCATATTCTGCTAACAGTCATTGGGTCTCGACCAACGCGAGCAGCAATGTCGCGATACGATAAACCGCAATCGCGATAGGCTACAATCCGACCTTTATCAAAGTCGGAAACGTGATGGTACGCATTTGTCCTCCTCACACGAGGCACCACAACAACGTTTCACCAGGCAACGTCGGTCAGCTGCTGTTTGTGTATGAGAAATCGGTTGGAAACTCTCCTCATGTCAGCGCCAACCTTGTGTGAATGCTCTGAAAAGCTAATCATTTGCATATCACAGCATCATATTCCTGTCGGTTAAATTTCGCGTCTATAGCACGTCATCTTCGTGGTGTAGCAATTTTAATGGCCAGTAGTGTATGAAATCTATTTCCTGACATGATGTACTTAGGTGCATATATGTGTATTCACACAGAATGGTTGTAACCCAGTCAGAATTATCTGCTGCACCAATTCGCGGACTTCGTTCAGGCTGTAGTTCCAGCGTTTTGAAATTATTGCTTTGCCCTTCCTGTACAACTTTTCTGACGCGGATTTTGTGGTTCTATAATGTATACTCATTTAAAAGAAGTTGCAGTATTAACTCGGCAGTTCTACCCAGAGAAACAAGTTGTATATGATAACCTTTCAAACCATTTTACAGAAATGTGTTCACTAATATACAAGTCACATTTTCAGTGCATGGTAAGCCTCAGATCTAAGTTGGAAGGCTTCCCACAGGCACCTTTCTTTTATTTAGGATTTTCTCGAACTAAATAATAGCCAATCACTCAACTGTGTTACTTATTTTCGTGTTTTCCAATTTTCTTGAGCAAGATTCTGTGAATTATGTAGCCCTGTCTTAAAATGCCTGAAGAAATCAGACAAAAGAAAAGCAATCTTGTAATGGCCTTTTCGAACTAAATTAATTCATTTGGCTTCACTGTGTTGGAGGTTCCAACTTGGCACCTACAGAAATGTGCAGAAATGGATAGGGACCCACGCTACGTGCATATTTTATTCCCCTAGCGTGTGGTGCGGTGGAATCGTGTGACAGTTTGTGACAGATATGCGTAATTACTCCAGCTGGTTAATGCAATGCTTCCGCAGTCCCCTTGGCAATCCGGTGTGATAAGTCTTCCGATTGTGGCAGTTCTAACACTCGAATAATAATAGAGGAGAAATTATTAAAAGAGGCTAGTGGCGCAAATGGGTAGTTGGCTGCCTGGCACAGTAATGGAGCTTGACCGCCGAATGACAGAGCCGCCGGGGGCGGAATCGACCTGCTCACAGCCCATGCATCTTTCAGTCTTCAGATATTGACAGGTTTCCGAAGTCTCTGTCAGCTCGCAAGCAAAGGAACGTGACCTAACCGTTATTTCATCACGAATCTCTTACGTCACGTACACCTCTCGATTAAAATGCTTTTTCAATATATTAAGAACGCCGGCTCTTCATCTCGTTTCTATTTTGGCCATCTTCGGACCTTGTCAAAAGCCCGTTGTGGTCATTTCTGCCTGTTTTCCGCTTCCTTCTCAGCCCTCCAATACGTCCATCTTATTAATTTTTGTCTCTATTCGTCAGTCGAGTACTTGAATTAATTTTCTCCTGGAAATCATTAAAACTTGTGTAATACACCTAAAAGTAATTTTGTTTTATGTCTCCTGCTACGCCTGTATTTGTCAAGTTTTTCTTTATGTTTTGGATCCACAGGTTCTCCTTTTTACTCTTGTAACTTCCTTTGTTCCTTTTCCAACTTCTCCTGATGTCTTTTATTACATTTTTAGGTTTTCTAGTGTGCCTATTGAATTTAATGTGCGATTTTTCTGGTGACAGGGAAGTTGTATTTTGTGAAGCGTACGTTTAGTCAAATGATGCGCCACTTCTAATTTCATCGTTTTGACTTCATTGGTTTTTTAGTTAATCTACTTCCGTAATTTCACCTATGTATTTAAAGTTATATACTTTATATATTCTCCCATAATATATAGCTAGTGATTTAAGTAAGACTATATCGATCTGGAATTTATTTTCTTAAAACACGTTTCAAGCCTGCCGTTAACAATAACTGCACCGCGTGGGGTAGCGCGCGGTCTAGGGCGCTTTGGCATGGTCCGCGCGGCTCCCCCTGTCGGAGGCTCGAGTCCTCCCTCGGGCATGGGCGTGTGTGTTGTCCTTGGTGTAAGTTAGTTTAAGTTAGATCAAGTAGTGCGTAAGCTTAGGGACCGATGACCTCAGCAGTTTGGTCCCATAAAACCTTAAGACAAATTTACAAAAAATGTAACAATTTTTCTAGGAGGGTTTCTTGGCCAAGTGGTAGCTCTAAATTAACACCTGCCCCTCTTAAATCTGCTACTGACCTTACCATCCAATAAGCAGAAGAAACAAATATTTTAGTGGAGTGGGTGTGATTGTCATAGTCCCTCGAATATGATTATGTTCTTTATCAGGTAGAACAAATAGCGAAGACAGATAACATCCAAAGCACAGCAATTGCTTCATCACAAGTTCGTCTAGTAGGCGAAAGAGCATCCCGGATAGGGTTTGCTGTTAAAAGTCCAAGAACTCACATTCCAAGAAGAGAAACGTATTATTTCCTTCCAAATACTGTTTGGAAAACAAGGTGATCAGAAGCAGTGTGTAAAGCTTGTAACGGTGATGCAGGCTACGTCTTGCTGAGAAATAACTTTTAAGAAAAAAAAATCGATACGTTGAGCCGTTTTCAAGTTAATTAGTACTGCGCAAATACAAGGGACCTGCCAGTTAGTATCAGCTGTTCTCATAGCGTAGATTGTAGCGGAAGCGACTGCTTAGTCCTTGGCGCAGGTTCGATCCTTACTACCGTCTCATGTCCAATTATCGAATCGCTCTCTTGTTCGGCTTTAGGAAACCAAACGAAGAACACGTTTAGGCACACAGTCTCTCTGGGTCACTTGAATGTGCGCAAGTAACGGTCTGTTTGTCTAACTTTAATGCTAAAAAACTCTGAAACGCCGCATTGCATCGATTCTTTTCTTAACACTTATTTCTCCGCACAATGCACCCTGCAACCCCATTACAAGCTTTTCAAACTGTTTCTGACCACCTCGTGCAAGTACGTATAGTTGGGGAGATAGAGCTGTAGATTTCTTAGCTTCTGTTACTTATCCCTCTCGGAAAAACATACGACTCAAATATAGCCACAGACAATTTAAATCAATACATTTATGAAATCTTAATTTTCATCAGCACTGTTGAGACACTACTACCTCGTTTTGAGATAAGGCAAACAGTGGAGTGTTTTTCACCTAGCAGTTCAGTTCAGAGATGGTTAAGTTTCCTGAAATGTATTCACCTTGATCTTTACATTGGAAAACAGCAGTTTCACTGCTACGTTCACTTACATTATTTTCATGAAACTATCGATCAATCAGAGTATACTATCAGAATCCAACACATGGTGTTCAACCAGAGCAGAAGTACAATAAATTTGACATTACCATTATTGGTGGATGAAGGGCGTTGCAGGGATTTGTTATGTTATTGAGCGAAAACAACGTTTCACGCATTAACTATGTTACTCAGAACATTTCATATTTCAAACTAAAAGCATACAGAGAATGGACAAAAATATCGAAACACTGCAAACACAACACATTACCATGCCTAATACGATGTAGGAAACCGTCAGACTTCAAAACATTCATCTCGAAAAGGATAAATACAAGTCCTGTATGGTTTCTAAGGGTATGTTATACCATTCCCTTTCCAAAATAGTGGCCACTTCAAGCACCGGGTGATCAAAAAGTCAGTATAAATTTGAAAACTAAATAAATCACGGAATAATGTAGATAGAGAGGTACAAATTGACACACATGCTTGGAATGACATGGGGTTTTATTAGAACCAAAAAGATAGAAAAGTTCAAAACATGTCCGACAGATGGAGCTTCATCTGATCAGAATAGCAATAATTAGCATAACAAAGTAAGACAAAGCAAAGATGATGTTATTTACAGGATATGCTCAATATGTCCACCAACATTCCTCAACAATAGCAGTAGTCGAGGAATAATGTTGTGAACAGCACTGTAAAGCATGTCCGGAGTTATGGCGAGGCATTGGCGTCGGATGTTGTCTTCGAGCATCCCTAGAGATGTTGGTCGATCACGATACACTTGCGACTTCAGGTAACCCCAAAGCCAATAACCGCACGGACTGAGGTCTGGGGACGGAAGTGGCGGCTGGGCTCGCGACCATCACCAAACGACGTGCGCAAGAGATGTTTCACGCGTCTAGCAATAAGGGGTGGAGCGCCATCCTGCATAAACATCGTACGTTCCAGCAGGTGTTTATCAGCCAGGCTGGGGATGATTAGATTCTGTAACATATCGGCGTACCTCTCACCCGTCACGGTAGCAGTTACAAAACCAGGATCACACATTTCCTCGAAGAAAAAACCCCCGATAACGGTAGATGTGGTAAATCCAACCCATACCGTGACTTTCTCGTCGTGCAATGGAGTTTCCACGACAGTTCTAAGATTTTAGGAAGCCCAAATTATGCAGTTGTGGGCATTGACAGACTCTCGGAGCGTGAAATGAGCTTCGTCGGTCCACTACACGTTACTCAACCAACGTCATCTTCCGCCATCTTTTGAAACGCCCACACCGCAAATGCACTCCACTTGACTAAATCGCCAGGTAACAGTTCATGATACCGATGCATTCTGTACAGGCAGCATCGGAGGGTGCGCCTAAGTTCCAATCAAACACGATTGTCATGCGCAGTCACTGACGTTTTGCTGTCCAGCGCCATCTGTCGGACATTTTGCGAACTTTTTTTTTGTTCTAAGAAAACCCCATGTCATTCTAAGCATGCGTGTCAATTTTTACCTCTCTATCTACATTATTCCGTTGTTTATTAAGTTTCAAAATTTATACTGACTTTTTGATCACTCGGTAGTAATGATGTGGGCAGATAGTGATCATGCACCTTTCTCTGACTTCAAAGGCTAAATTATATTCAGGTATGGTGACAGTTGTGGTCAGGGGAGATGCGACAATTCACCCTGTGCTCACAAAACCAATCCTGGCAAAGAAAGCTGTACGGATAGCGGCCCTGCCGCCTTGGAACACAGCATCACCATGGACGACCAACATTGTACCCATTGTACCATGGTATACACCTCATTAGCCACGAGGTCACATAATCTTTGGCAGTAATGCGACCATGCAGAGTAACCATGAGGCACAATGAATACCACGATATGGTTGCCCAATTCGTCACTCATTCGCCACCATTCTACACTCTTGGAACAAAAACATGTCCAGAAGTTGGAAACAGTGGCAATAAGATTCATCCAACTAAATAATATTCCTCCATTGCTCAACGGTCCAGGTTTTGTAGCTTCGGCACCACGTTTCCCTCTTGAGGGTTTTGGAATTCCAGCTCGCCCTGAAATTCCCAGATCATGTTGTTTCGATGCTGACAGAATGTGACATTCAGTTTTGCAATGACTTTTGCAGCTGTCGTCACCTTTTTTCCCATTAAAATGCTCTTCAATGATTGTCCATCGTGATGACTCAGCAGTTACTTTCGTCCTCATTATGAATTAGCAGATGAATTTTTTCTGCTCTCCCTGATTACAGTATAAATCTTCAATATGGTGCCTAATGAAGCACCAATCACTATAGCTACCTTGGTTATGGAGGCGCCCACCATATGAGCACCAACAACTTGCCCATGTGTCGATTCACTAAGCTCTGACATAAGGCATACACAACTACGTAGAACGCTTTCTGATCGCGACTGACTTGAAATGTGTTGAGGACATTGGACAGCTGCTGTTCGTGATCAGATACAACGCCGCAACCTGCAGGATTAGCTTCATATGCAGTTATATCCAACCATGCATTTCTTATAATGTTTCCACATTTTAGTTCATCCCCTGTAGTCTTAAAAATTGAGTCATTTACTAACACACATTTTTAAGGAGTCATATCACTGTGCACACTAAAGTTAACAATTAAACCAAATAAACAGTTTAGCATAATAATTAAATAAGGCAATTAAATTGAAATGTATTGAATGATGCAATGTTTTAGTACACTAAGAATCGTGAAAACCGCATAACGACTTGGGAATTCGCGGTGGAGATATTTATGTTTTATGTCAGTGAGCGTATCATAAGTGGCCGGAGCACGAGGAGATTGAGCGTTATGTGGCAATCCCATGCGGCGTCCACAAGTACCGCCAATCAGTAAGAGGGGGCGAAGTCAGCGGCGTCTGGAAAGTCGAGGATCAGGCGCATGGATACTGAAACACAATCTGAGGCAAAGGTTAAGACGTAGTTTACAGGGACGGACGCACCTTCACTTTGGTTCCTGTGGACGACTCTGTCAGCAGACCCAGCCCAAAGTAAAAATAGTCCACCTCACATTTTATTGTGGCATACAGACAAATCGCAGTATTTATTGAAGTAAGGTTTAGGGCTTGTCTACGTGGCCGTAAACTATAGAGAAGGATATAATTACAAGCAGAGTTAATATTCGGTAAACTGTAGTGTCTGGCATAACTGCCACCAAGAATCGGAAGTAGTCATTGTTAGAGAGACGCGACTCCGCAGCTGAACCGGATGGACGTATGCCGGGTGTCATCATGATTGTCAAATAAGCTTTGCTTGGAGCACGTACTGCGCTCGTAACCTTGTCAAAGTAAAGTCACACAGGTAGTGATCTTTAAGACTGTGTTTTAAGTATATTTCCGCTGGTGAAGAAACAATGCATCACTCACGACTGTAAACATGGTCTGGCGCGACGTACTGGCAAACTGTTAAACTACAACAGTGTTGTGACATTTTCCTTGCTGGTGACCCTTTGGCTGCGATTCGAAATTTGTGAAATTTATTGGCTTGGAGACGATCTAATTAACTATTTCCGGCTTTCCAAACTATCCTGGCGATTTGTGGTAAGTTCCGCGCCGCAAAGAGCATTAATTCCATCTCCCCAACACAGATTAGCCGTGTTGTGGCATTTATAAAACGTATATTCTTACGTGAGTGAAGTTTCGTGTGCGTCCTTTCTTGCACTCTATTGGTACACTCGAGTTCGAGCAAAGTATGTGAATTCTGGTAAGCACCATCTTTGATTTTATTTTCATGTAATTAGGTATGAATAACCACTTATTTTAAAGGCCGCGGGCCTCCACAGAATAGGTAACTTCTGTTACAATTAACTTCTGTTCAGTAATAGTTGTATTAAAATTCGCCCGCATCTGGTGGTCATGCGGTCGCGTTCTCACTTCCCACGCCCGGGTTCCCGGGTTCGATTCCCGGTGGGGTCAGGGATTTTCTTTGCCTCGTGATGACTGAGTGTTGTGTGATGTCCTTAGGTTAGTTAGGTTAAAGTAGTTCTAAGTTCTAGGGCATTGATGACCATAGATGTTAAGTCCCATAGTGCTCACAGCCATTTTATTAAAATTCGCAAAACATAGTTGTGCTAAAAAGTTAACTAGGTAGAATTCACACGCGGGAGTACAGATTGCTGATAATGGCACTTAAGGTAAAGTGAGGTGAGTTAGACAGGTTGGCGAAATACGGCTGGCCTTCAGGGCCACAGTACTGGCACGTAGGTCAATGTCCATGTAGGCCTATGTCTTACTGTAACAGCGCCTTATGTCCGACAGTGCATTGTAAATTAGGGCTTGACTTTCTAATTTCTCTCAGAGTCGGCAGATGTATTTGGACTATGTTCGTCAGCAACACGGTTTTTGATTCAGGATAAAAATTAATCTGACCACGAGAGGAAATTGGAAGTTTTTCACGCTGAGGTAAACTTGTGTATGCATGGTCAAATATACTTGCCCCGTCAGCTTAATAACATCCTGCTTAAGCGAACATGTAATTGATATTTATATTAAAATTGTGGCATTGTTAAAAAAATAGTTCGTACTAAATTGGTGTTATATTTTTGAATGTGACCACTTGACAAAAGGGATACGTCTGTGTTTGGAATACAATCTGCGTATTGTTATTTTCAAACAGCGGTGACTGTCGAGGACTAGTTGTTCGAACTGAGAAGCGGACTGTCTCATAGGGTAGCAAACACTTGGTTTTAGTTTGTCGTAACTGACGATTTAAGAGCAGCAACAAACTTTAGGTCGACTTTTAGAGAGCCGGCCGCGGTGGTCTTGCGGTTCTAGGCGCTCAGTCCGGAACCGCGCGACTGCTACGGTCGCAGGTTCGAATCCTGCCTCGGGCATGGACGTGTGTGATGTCCTTAGGTTAGTTAGGTTTAAGTAGTTCTAAGTTCTAGGGGACTGATGACCACAGATGTTCCATAGTGCTCAGAGCCATTTGTTAATAACAGAGGTCGAACTGCCGTTCCTCCAGCTCTCCGTTGCTCGAAAGACCCATTCCATCACACATTTCTATCCATGGTGGTAAATTTCTTTTAATTAGGATGATCCCTGTTACAAAACTATTCTCTGCAATGGTGCATCCGTTTAGCTGTCTGCACGGTACATCCAGCTGCATCTTTCACACACATGGTTCACTCAAGATCTCGTACAGCCTGTCATATTCATTCCAACTATTTATTTCTTGCCTCAAAACATTCGTCTTCCTTCTGTACAACTTTGAGCCCCTAGTTTTTTTTGGGTCGGCCCAGGGATGGGTATCGAGGAATCAGTGGGTGCTAAGACAGAGCAAGATAATGAGATGGACACGTGATAGATACCTAACTTTGTTTACTTAACTTCAGTTCAGTTAGTTCAAATGTATTCCAACAAGTCCATTATACAGGTACGTTCGTCGTAAATAGTAACACAGTGAGGTGACGCTAACCAGCAGGCTTCGAGTGCACCGAGTGAATTATACTATGAGTCTGTGCTGGTATAGCTGCGGCGTCTTCTTATGGTGGCTCAATGGTGGCCCTACAAGCGAGTGTAGTGCATGATGTGTCTTCGAGCCGGATACGGATTGGCAAGACATCTACTTGAGTTAACGCCAACCTCTTCACGTTGACTGTCTGGCGTGGTGTCTATAGCGTACGACACCACAGTTCTGGGATGCCCTTTATAAAAAAAAAAAGTTCAAATACGTGTGAAATCTTATGAGACTTAACTGCTAAGGTCATCAGTTCCTAAGATTACACACTATTTAACCTAAATTATCCTAAGGACAAACACACACACCCAAACCCGAGGGAGGAGCCCTTTATAATTTCCCAAATATAGAGCGAAACAAACGACGTAACGAAGTTTTTTAGTGTTTATAGGAGATAAGAATAAAGATTTTTTTTATATGACGAAGATGTTACAGATTCGCCGTTTCCCCTCTATGTGTCCGTGAAAGTTTTGACGCTAGCGATGTTCAGTCGGCCGTCTGATGAGTATTTTTTAAAATATGTTGCTGCCTGTGCCCTATGATCGTCTATTCGTGGGGGGAGATGAGGCGTTGGGTGTACTAGACACCGACAGACAGTTCAGAAATGCTGGTTGCCGTTTGGCTGAAGCTCCAGTCACTACTACTGAAACTCCTGGTTGTTTCGAACATGTTAGATAATTGGTTCAAATGGCTCCGAGCACTATGGGACTCAACTGCTGTGGTCATCAGTCCCCTAGAACTTAGAACTACTTAAACCTAACTAACCTATGGACATCACACACATCCATGCCCGAGGCAGGATTCGAACCTGCAACCGTAGCAGTCGCACGGTTCCGGACTGCGCGCCTAGAACCGCGAGACCACCGCGGCCGGCTGTTAGATAATTATTAGCACGCAGTGCCAGTTCGTATTATTGCAACCAGATGATATTTTCAGCAGCATTTCCAAAACAATATACATCAGACGGCAGTCTGAACATCGTCTTTGACCATCACTAGCGTCAAAACCTTGGTGGTACCCTAGCGCGGAAACGGTGCACTTGTAACATTTTTGTTACATAAAAGATTGTTTCTTTTTATCTCCTCTAAAGAATCTACAATATTGTATACATAGTTCTTTTTCCTCACTTTGTAAAGGTGCAAGAACTACAATAAGTACTCTCTGTCTCCTGGGATACAAGAGTTGCTTTTTCCGACATGCCTTAGCATGAAATGGCTCTAAGCACTATGGGACTTAACATCTGAGGTCATCAGTCCCCTGCTTTAACATCATCTTCATATTTGTTTGGACTTTTTCTCTCTCAGTATATAGTGGTTTCAGGTTAAATTGGAAAGAATGTTGTGCTCAACGATTGTCTGCAACTCTTGGTTGAGCACTTGCCCGCGAAAGGGAAGGGTCCCGAGTTCGAGTCTCGGTCTGGCACACAGTTTTAATCTGCCAGGTAGTTTCATGTCAGCGCACACTCCGCTGCAGAGTGAAAATCTCATTCTGGAAACTCTTCTAAATTTTGGCAGCCTAATTTCTTGCCTTAGTAGTTGATCACATTCCGTATATTACGTGAGAATTTCGACTACGAAGCAAGATAAGCTCGTAGGAGTAACTTTCAAATATATGAGGGACTGCCAAAACGTTTTCGTCTGAAGACCTTACAGTGAAGAATCAGTATGCGAATCATATAAAATCACTGAGAGCACTGAGGCAGTCATCCTACCGACGCACCAAATTGAAGATAACCCTTTGGTGAAACTCTGTGTCGTGCTGCGTGAAGATGTTCGTAACTGGCTGCTGCACATCCAAGTCCGACAGGAATCGTCGATCCTTCAAGTCCTTTTTTCAGGAACCAAAAGCGTGATAATCGTATAGGAAGAGAACAGGACTATAGTTCGGGCGCTCGAGTGCCTCCCAGTTGAGCTGGCGTAACTTTTACGTTAAACATTTGCAATATGGGACGTGCTCCGCGCGGAGTCGCCGCGCGGTTACGGACGCCATGCCACGGATTGCGCGGTCCCCCCCTCCAGAGGTTCGAGTCCTCCCTCGCGCATGGGTGTGTGTATTGTTCTTAGAAGAATTTAGTTTAAGTAGTGTGTAAGTCTAGGGACCGATGACCTCAGCAGTTTGGTCCCTTAGGAATTCACACACATTTGAACATTTTGGGGGCGTGCATTATCATGAAGCAGCAGCACGAAAGTTAGCGCGCCATTCCAGAACGGTGGTTATCGACAGAGATGCTGCCCCATATCCATTCTTCATTCTCCGATGGGTGTCTATCGGTGTTCTTGGGCAGCCAAGAAAAGAATAACAGCACATTGCTCCTGTTTGGAGACATCTAGTAATAACGTCGCCATAGATCACGGTTACAGATTTGCCGCACGCTGCAGCAAAGCCCACAAACGAAAACCTTTGATGGCGCCTTATGATTGCTTCGAAGAATATGTGAATAATAGAAGCCAGTGAGATGTACTGGACGGCGTGTGATCTACGGAAATGAAAGTGATATCGCCTGTTTCCCAAGGAAGCTTAAAACGTCCTCAAATGTTTTCAACATACATCAACGATTTATCAGATAGTATCAACAGCACTGTGAGATTGTTCGCTGAGCATGCTATCACTACAAGACAGTATCGACGATGGGGGACAGTAAGGAAATTCGGAAATATTAGGACAAGGCTTCCAATTGGTGTAATGAATGGCAGTTATCTTTAAATTTGTGTAAGATAAATCTAAGACTAAACTCCTCCGGAACAGGCCATGAAGGCTCAGCGGTACCGACCTGCCGCCGTGTAATCCTCAGCCCATAGGTATCACTGGATGCGGATATGAAGTGGCATGTGATAAGCACACCGCTGTCCCGGCCGTATGTCAGTTTACGAGACCGGAGCCACTACTTCTCAATCAAGTGGATCATCACTTTGCCTCACTTGAGTGCACTCCGCTTGCCAACAGCGCTTGGCAGACCGGATGGTCACCCATCCAAGTGCTAGCCCAACCCGACAGTGCTTAACATCGGTGATCTGACGGGAACCGCTATTACAACTGCGGCAAGGATGTTGGAAAATGTAAGAGAAAACATATATTAAATAGAAAGAACCATGTAGCATCAGACTGCAAGATTAGTGGTGGACATCCAGCCACGCCACATCGTATAAATATTTGGGGGTAATATTAAAAACCGATATGAAATGCCACGATACGTAAAATGAGTATTAGATAAATTCAGAGAATCCTTATTCGAAGACAACTGTTCACCGATTATGAGGCCACCACCACATAATTTTTGAAGGTAGCATAAGAACAAGGTAAGAGAGCTTAGGGCGAATGTAGAGGCATTTGGACAGTCATTTCTCCCTCGCGGAATACACGAATGATATAGGACAGAAAATCCATATTAATAGTGGGTAGTACCCTCCACCATTCACTGTACTGTAGCTTGCTTAGTTGGTATGTAGATGCAGAATTACAAAAACAAAACACGAAAACATTACCGTTTCCGCTGTACAAATGTTGTAAGATAAATACGCAGCGTGTGCGTGTGCGTGCGTGTGTGTGTGTGTGTGTGTGTGTGTGTGTTTCGGAGGGAGAGAGAGTTTCTTTCTGCATTCTGGCTATCTTAAACTGAAACTAAACGAAAAACGTGGGGAAATAACTGTACCACAGAGATACTCCTAAAGTGAAATTTCGCGCTGCCTGCCAATTTCTACCGTGTATGGCACGCCGTCTCTGTCGCTCTGTGTTTGTAGCAGTACTTCGTGCTGTTCGTTCTCTCGAAAATATACCGTATCGCTTCCAGTGCCAGCTTTTCAATTCTGCTGCCAAATAAAATCACAGTGTGGAAGAGACAGCTCAATATTTAAGTTACATCGAGCAGTTTTTGCTCTCTCTGATGGTGCATATTCTTTGAGGTAGCCGCATACTTCGCGCTCCTGTTTCAAAATAATCGGTGAGCTTGCAAACGTCGGTCTGTATGCTACAATGCGACTTTTCTCAAGTGCAATCAACCAAAGATGAAAACTCAGAACTTACTTATATAATCATTTATTGCTCTGTTTTTTGTTATTAAGCGCATGGATTTCGACATGGATTCTCCTCACAATGGTAACAGTGTTATATTTATTAAAATATTCAGTTCTATTTTCCAGCAGTCAAATGAATTTTTTGACGAAAGCTGCGGGCTTGGGTAGCTCAGTTTTAGAGCACTTGCCAGCAAAAGGCAAAGGACGGGGGTTCGAGTCTCGACCTGTCACACAGTTTTAATCTGCTAGAAAGTTCCAAATCAGTGTACACTTCGCTGCATACTGAAAATCCATTCTGGAAGCAATCTATTTGGCTGTGGTTTAGCCTAGTCTTCACCCTATCCTTTCTTCCAGGAATGCTAGTCTCGCAAGATATGTAAGAGACCTTCTGTGAAGCTCAGGAATTAGCAGAAGAGGTACTGCTGGAAGCATAGCTGTGAGGGCGTGTCATGTTTGGGTAGTACAGATTCAGTCTGCCAGGAAGTTTCAGAAATTATGCGGATTAACGACTTTTATTACCATAATGAGATGTACGTTTGTAATAGAGTCTGTTCCAAATTCTGGCTCGAATCGGGTAGGAGAGTGAAGATACGAGCTATATCTTCAATTACGCAGGTTCATGTTATCCACGACTACACTCAGCCGGAAGAAACTTGTCCTATGCTTATCCAGTTTGAAATTAATTGACAATCGTTCTTATTCCATTTTTAGATGTAATTCTTTAGGCTCAGTATTCCTTGTTATCTTCATGTACATACACTGAAGAGCCAAAGAAACTGGTACACCTGTATATCGCGTAGGATTCAAAAATTCAAATGTCTCTGAGCACTATGGGACTTAACATCTGAGGTCATCAGTCCCCTAGAACTTAGACCTACTTAAACCTAACTAACCTCAGGACATCACACACATCCCTGCCCGAGGCAGGATTCGAACCTGCGACCATAGCGGTCACGCGGTTCCAGACTGAAGCGTCCAGAACCGCTCGGACACTCCGGCCGGCTATCGTGTAGGGCTCCCGCGAACACGCGGAAGTGCCGCAACACGACGTGGCATGGACTCGACTAATGTCTGAAGTAGTGCTCGAGGGAACTGACACCATCAATCCTGCAGTGCTGTCCACTAACCCCTTAAGAGTAGGAGGGCGTGGAGACCTTTACTGGACAGCACGTTGCAAGGCATCCCAGATTTGCTGAATAATGTTCATGTCTGCGGAGTTTGGTAGCCAGCAGAAACTCAGACGAGTGTTCCTGGAGCCACTCTGTAGCAGTTCTGGACGTGTGGGGTGTCGCATTGTTCTGCAGGAATTCCCCAAGTCCGTGAGAATGAGCAGCGGACATGAATGGATGCAGGTGCTCAAACGGGATGCTTACGTACGTGTCACCTTTCAGAGATGTGTCTCGACTTATCAAGCGTCTCATATCACTCCCACTGCACACGCCACACACCATTACAGAGCCTCCACCAGTTTGAAAAGTCCCTTGCTGACACGCAGGGTCAATGGATTCGTGAGGTTGTCTCCATACCTGGACACGTCCATCCGCTCCATACAATTTGAAGGTCTGACCAGTCAATATGTTTCCAGTCATCAACAGTCCAGTGTCGGTGTTGACGGGACCACACGAGAGGACCTTCGGGTTCGAAAGCCCATATCGATTAAGTTTCGTTGAATGGTTCGCACGCTGGCACTTGATGGCCCAGAATTGAAATCTGCAGTAATTTGCGGAAGGATTGCACTGCTGTCGCGTTGAACGGTTCTGTTCAGTCGTCGTTGCTTCCGTTCCTGTAGGATCTTTCTTCGGCTGCAGCAATGACGGAGATTTTATGTTTTATCGGATTCCTGATATTCACGGTACACACGATAAATGGTCCTACGGGAAAATTCCACTTCATCGCTACCTCGTAGATGTTGTGTCCCATCGCTGTTGCGCCTACTCTAACACTACCTTAGAACTCACTTAAATCTTGGTAACCTGGCACTGTAGCAGCAGTAACCGATCTAACAACTGCGCCAGACGCTTGTTGTCTTACATAGGAGTTCCAATGGCAACGACTTATTGTGTCTGTTTACATGTCTCTGTATTTGAATACTCATGCTTATACCAGTTTCTTTGGCACTTCAGTGTATACATGGTGGTCAGGGACAGTCTGAAAAGATCGTAAGGCTGTTGCAAGATAAGTTGTGCTGAGAAGTAATTATTAAGGAAAAATCTGTACGTAGTGCCATTCCCGAGTTAATTAACACTGAAATTAGGCCGTCAGGCTGCTGCGCGCGCAAATTCAAGCGGCCCGCCAGAGATGGTGTCATCAAAATTATTATTGTTTGGTTTTCTAAAACCGAACAAGAGAGCGATACTGCGAGACTGTAGCTAGGATCCTGAGCCCAAGCCTTTTTACATACAATAAACGTATTATGTGGTAAATATAATATATGTTTATTGTATGTATAAAAGGAAACATGAATTTCAGGCCACTGATTATGCATCCCAAATAAAAGAAGCGAAACGCGTATGGCAATAAACAAACTGCCTTCATTTGGCTGCATAGACGGTACATCCCTCCACGAACAAAGATCTTAACTGGAAGATAGATTGGTCTAAGTTTTGGAATACGACTATATGTTCAAGGTTGTGCTCGGCTGCTTTCATGTTCTTCAACGATTTGATTTCGAGAGCATCAAGGTGGCACCATCTGAGACTCCCGGGGAACACTTACCGAGAACTTTGTGGCTTGACTGACGCAGCGAACAATAGGCTGTTCACGAATCCTAGGCTTCTGGAAGCGGACAAAATTTAAATGAGCAATGCTATTAAAGGCAACAAAGGCTGAAATTGACACCAAGAAGGCAATATGTAAGGATGTCAAACGTTCACGGCTTCAAAGACAAGAAAATCATACACACACTTTTTATAAAGACAAGGATGTTTTAAAAGGAAAGTCTCTAGTTAAAAGGAAGTCTCTAGTTTATATACAGTTATGGCTTAGTTCCTTTACTTAAGATACAGTCAGAACATAATTTTAATTCTTCTAAAATGCCATGAATGAAATAATAACATACCTTTAGGAAGAGAGAGGTGTTAGTTTTGAAAGGAAAATGAAGTTTTTAGTTATTTAAAGAAGAGAGTATTGGCTGTACAACTGGAAAACTGACTGTGCAGTTGGTAAAACGGTAGGATGTCAGTTTCAGAAATTGGTAAAACTGGTTGAATAATTGGCAGTTTGATAGGACATCCAATTTGGAAATTGGTAAAATTGGCAAATGGTTAGCACCCAAAACGGGAAATTGGTAAAATTGGTACGTTGCACCCACCAAAACAATTGGAGGACAGCAGTAGGTCCACAGCAAAACTGATCAATCAATGTATTCGTGTTTTCAATGTTTTCTGCTTGCTTAAGCCGTATTATGGCGTTAAGTGTCATTTTCTGACGCTTTAAAGTCAGCAATGGCTCATAATTTTCTGATTAAATAGCGTGTATGTCATGTGAAGTTGTCGCAGTACATATTTTTCCACTGTGAAGATTGCCCATGATCGAAACCGATTGTGAATAAATGTACTGTGCGACAGCACAGTGTGTATGATGCATTTCTTCAAGTATACTGATGATGTTGACAGTCGTCTGAGGATGTGAACACCACCGTGTTACGCTGCGGACTATTGCGGATGTTATGATGGTTCAGGCAATAGTAGTTTTGCTAGGCTGTAATAACAACAAAGTCCTAAATATAAGAACATGCCCATATAATAATAATAATAATAAGAAGAAGAAGAAGAAGAAGAAGAAGAAGAAATGGATGGAGAATATACATGCTGATAGCCCACTTCTTTCCAGCTGACTACTGCTCCTGGTGGCTTTCATACTTGTCAAAAATGGTTCAAATGGCTCTGAGCACTATGGGACTCAACTGCTGTGGTCATCAGTCCCCTAGAACTTAGAACTACTTAAACCTAACTAACCTAAGGACATCACACACATCCATGCCCGAGGCAGGATTCGAACCTGCGACTGTAGCAGTCGCACGGTTCCGGACTGCTCGCCTAGAACAGCGAGACCACCGCGGCCGGCTCATACTTGTCATCTCACTACAAAGCGCAGACAGCAAATGATGGCACTCTCTCGAATTATAAAAATTAAAATTGCTAAAGGGATGAGGGGCTGAGTTTGCACGCCATTGGCTGTAACATCAGTACTACAGGGAGCCAACGTAACTGTCTGAGGACATGATGACGTCTACATGTTTATGTGGCGCTATTGGCCAAGGGAGGGGAAGGGAGACGCAAGGGGCGTTAATTCCAGGAAATTGATGAGGGGGAGAGAATTCCGGTAATGATGCTGCTGTTAGCGATCCCAGCAATGTTGATGCTGACATCATCGATTTTCTTCACAGAACTCGCAGTGATACACTACCGGCGATTACTTTTGAAATAGTAAACAGTTTACTTATTTTTTTCATCCGTCTCGTTGCCATTTGACCGTCCCTTATATATGTCTCCTAGGATTATTTTCTGTAATTTGTCACTTCGTTCATGTCTTATAGTGATTTACTAATGTGAAAAATGCCAAGCGTGCATAGGTTCGGATTCCGCGTGAAAATTGTCATATTTTTACCATAATGTATTGTCACTGGGGGAAATCCATGGAAACCAGTAGCGATGGTATACTGTGTGTTCTCGTAAGTTACAGGGTACTTTGAGTCAGACTGTATACGGAAAATATTTTCATTAGTACTTGATAGGATGACAAACAATTATAAGAATTAACGAAGGTATTTTATAAGAAAGTTAGTTTTACGTTCCACCATGCCAGCGCAAGTTCAGGTTAGCTGCGCCGGCCGCTGTGGCCGAGCGGCTCTAGGCACTTCAGTGCGGAACCATGCTGCTGCTACGCTCGCAGGTTCGAATCCTGCCTCGGGCATGGATGTGTGTGATGTTCTTAGGTTAGTTAGGTTTAAGTAGTTCGAAGTAAAGGGGACTGATGACCTCAGATGTTAAGTCCCATAGTGCTTAGAGCCATTTGATGTTAGCTGCTGCTAGTATTCCCTCCTTTAGACCACCCGTGTGAAGCACCTGTTCACGACAGAGTTCGGTCTTTTATGGGCTCGCTGCCAATAAAGAGTAGAAAAACATTCTGCTCACCACAGTTTATCATGTTTTGTATGCTAGCTGTACCACTGCAGAGTAAACTGCTCCGTAACCTGTTTCCTACAAACTTCCTCGCTTGAAGCCATAGGGTTACTCAACAAACAAAAAATTAAACTGCTCACGACATTTAATTGAAGCGGTTGCTGGTGTAAACAGGCTACGCAGCGCCTCTAAAGTGCTGCAACTGCACTGCAGTTTGAGACTACAAATTCTGTGCCTTGTACACATTGCACAGAACACTGCACACTAACATTACCAGTCCACAGCGCGGAGCGTTTGACTTTCAGATCAAATGGCTGTGAGCACTATGGGACATAACATCTATGGTCATCAGTCCCCTAGAACTTAGAACTACTTTAACCTAACTAACCTAAGGACATCACACAACACCCAGTAATCACGAGGCAGAGAAAATCCCTGACCCCGCCGGGAATCGAACCCGGGAACCAGGGCGTGGGAAGCATCCAGGTGGAAAACACTCCTTAAGCTGTGTATCCTTTTGTGACGCACGAAATAATGTCGGCTCTCACGCACCTTTCTTCGAATGAATTCATCAGATGGATTTGAAATAAATTCATGTTTCTTGTTAGTTCAGTTTCTGAAAAGTGGATGAAAACAAGAATGCTGTGATGTTGGCTCTATTCCATATATAAACGAACCAAAAGCTGGTATATAAATGATTAGAATTACAATAATCTTTAATGGCACTAATGGTCCAGTTACATACATTTTCTTATTCCCGGATAAGATATTAGTTTCAAACATAAGCCTAGTGATGGGAGATGAGCAGCAAGTGGGCAAAGATCATTTTTATTAATGATTTGTGGAAAGAAGTGTACATATCTTCGTCAAATAACTTACTAGCCACCGCCTAGCTTCGATCAGAGTTTAACGTCCCGTCGACATCGAGGTCATTAGAGACGAAATCCCAGTTCGGAATATTTCAAGGATGAGGAAGGACATCTGCCGCACCCTTTCAAAGGAACCATCTCGACATTTGCCTGGAGCGATTTAGGGAAGTGACAGAAAAACCATAACTTGGATTTCTGTTAACTGTAGAACCCAGATGGGTGAGGTGAAAGAGGTGGAAGGCATCTAAGTGAAAAAGCCCGCCATTCTGAAAAGAAAACCGATAGTAATTCAACTATGAATTCCCCAGTCATAGTATTGTATCCATTTTGGACCGACGTATTTCACATTTGTGCCAGGCTAGGACTAATGCACTTAATTAGTGTTTTAAAATTCTTTTCGGAAGTTTAATTCTACGAGGTGCAGTACCTGCATTATTAATTTCAGATTGTATTCGGATTTCTAGTTGAGCAATCAATCGTTTATTTTACTTAATTGACATATATGAATTATTTTTAATTAATTGCAGAGTTTGTAGTTACTTTTTATTATTAACTTCTGCGTGAAGCTGGGACCATTATTTATTCTTACTCTGTCATTCAATGTTCTTTGGAGCTTATCCGCACCAATAGCAGTAGAACGTTAATAAGGGTAATGATATGCGTATTGTAGGCACCCAATCATGTATTAAATTAATACTTCCAGGCAGGTTTATTTTTGGTCCCTAATGGCGACGGCTCACCGCAGTCGAATCACAAAACCTTGAACTAAGAGGTGGGGTTGCAAACTTTAATGAAATCTAAAAAGAAAAAAAAAGGGCAGACACACAGCTAGCATGACCACCCAAGTGCATTAGTGGTGCAGCCACGAGATCAGGTTGTCACCCTGACAGGGTATATCATGGACGTGCACTGCGACATGTGATTATGAAGGACCGTGGAGAATATTTTTCTTCCTCTAGTGTCATTTTCCCGCTTCATCACAGGATCGGCAAGGTTATTTACGGATTTAGCATGGTTAATTTAAAGGGTGAGAGCAGCGCGGAGGCTAGCGGATGCCCTTCCTGTCGCCAATGCGTTACAACACTCCCCCCGGACGGTCGGAATATGCGTGTCCTTCCTTGTCCTACAGGTCACCCCTAACTCTTCTGGGAATCTTGAGACGCGTTGCCAGCGATTTTGAATCATTCACAGTTGCGTAACCTTTAATATGACACCAAAGGTCACTTGAAGGTTGGCTCGTTCTCCCCTTGATACATTACCTATGATTTACTCACCATCTAAATGATACCTCGCGTAGACACTAACAAAGTTCATCACCTCACAAAACGGTGCACAGTGCGACGCTTAACAAATTGTGCATTACCTAAATGGCGTCCAGTGTTGGGCCATCTAATTACAACACACAACATACAGGTTGTTTCATTATTAGCTGCTAACGTGCCGCGAGCAAATTCCGTGGGGCAAGTTAATGAGAAATAATAGGTACAATGAAGAGCCAAAGAAACTGGTACACCTGCCTAATATCCTGTAGGGCCCCTCGCGGGCACGCAGAAGAGGCGCAACACGACGTGGCATCGACTCCACTAATGTCTTAAGTAGTGCTGGAGGGAACTGGTACCATGAATCCTGCAGGGCTGTCCATAAATCCGTAACAGTACGAGAGGCTGGAGAACTCTTCTGAACAGCACGTTGCAGGGCGTCTCAAACATGCTCAATAATGTTCGTGTCTGGGGAGATTCGTGGCCAGAGGAAGTGTTTAAACTCATAAGAGAGTTCCTGGAGCCACTCTGTAGCAATTCTGTACGTGTGGGTTATCGCATTGTCTTGCTGGAATTTCCCAAGTCCGTCGGAATGCGCAATGGACATGAGTGGATGCAGGTGAGCAAACAGCATGTTTACGCACGTGTCACCTGTCGGAGTGATATGGGACCCCTGATACGGCTAGATACGACTCTAACTGTACATGCCATACACCATTGCATAGCCTCCACTAGTTTGAACAGTCCCCTGCTGACATACAGGCTCCATGGATTCATAAGGTTGTCTCCAAATCTGTAGACGTCAATCCACTCGATACAATTTGAAACGAGACAAGTCCGAGCAGGCAACATGTTTCCAGTCATCAACAGGCCAATGTCGGTGTGTATGGGCTCAGGCGAGGCGTAAAGCTTTGTGTAGTGCAGTCATTAAGAGTACACGAGTTGGGCTTCGGCTCCGTAAGCCCATATCGATGATGTTTCGTTGAATAATTCGCACGTTGATAGCTGTTGATGGCCCAGCATTGAAATCTGCAGCAGTTTGCGGAAGGGTTGCACTTCTGTCACATTGAACGATTTTCTTCAGTCATCTTCATTCACGGTACACTCGTGAAATGGTCGTACGGAAAAAAAACCACTTCATCGCTACCTCGGAGATGCTGTGTCCAATCGTTCATGCGCCGACTATAACACCTCGTTCAGACTCACTGAAATCTTGATAACCTGCCATTGTAGCAGCAGAAACCGATCTAACGACTGCACCAGCCACTTGTTGTCTTATATAGGCGTTTTCGACCTCAGCGCCGTATTCTGCCTGTTTACATATCTCTGTATTGGAATACGCATGCTTATACCAGTTTCTTTGTCGCTTCAGTGTTTATTACCAGTACGTCGTCATCTTATGTTACATCTTCGAACTACCTATAGAACAGATTTTTAAAGAATCGCTGTTGTGCATGACAGGCTGAGACAGCGTGCATTGATGTAGGCAATTAGTCTCTTTTCACAGTTTAAGAAACGTTCAAGTGCATAGTGTAGTGTAGACAGGGTGTATGCTACTTTAGGGAGCATTCAATTAAGAAAAAAATGGTTCAAATGGCTCTGAGTACTATGGGACTCAACTGCTGGGGTCATCAGTCCCCTATAACTTAGAACTACTTAAACCTAACTAACCTAAGGACATGACACACATCCATGCCCGAGGCAGGATTCGAACCTGCGACCGTAACAGTCGCACGGTTCCGGACTGCGCGCCTAGAACCTCGAGGCCACCACGGCCGGCATTCATTCAATTAAGAGATTATGTTTTTCACGGGCCATAAGTTACACAAATGCTATATAAAAACTCGAGATGATGATTAGACCCAATGGCCGATCTGAACAAAAGGTAGAAGGCCAGGTGCCTGTTACACCGAATCTAAGTACTCGTGATACAGCAGCCGAGAGGGCGGCTGAAATGTTCTTGACGAGCGCGAGCGGCGCAATGTTTGCTCTTGGGAGCCAATAATGTTGACTGTAATGGCAGCGGGGCGGCGTGACCTGTTGCTGGCAACAGCACGCCCAGGTGGCCGGCAATTGTCTCGGCAACCGGGCGCTCATTTACAGCTGAGCACAAAACAAGGACCCCATTCCTCTGAATGGAAAGATACTCGCACTGGGAGAACGGTCAAATGGCAGCTAGGCACAAAAGCTCTCTCAAACAGCGGGCGCACCTTGCAGTCCAAACATTCGCCATACACAACTGTCAGCGACTGTTTGAATGCACTGACGACACCCTCACGGTATTTGGAATTAACCTGCTAGCCAGTAGTCTTGCTTCTCATTACCTCTCTGCTTATTCAAACAAAATCTCAACATAATTAAACATGAAACAAGAAGTATTTCGGTGTAATCTCTCTTCATTTAACATAGCTTAAATACAGTGTGCTGCAAGACTTTAGGGTCAACATTATAGTAATAGTAATGGATCATAAACTTAGTGTTTTGAAATCAGCAACAGTTGGTCTGCAACGAATGTTTTAGGTGTTACGTGCCTGGAACTTAACAGGATCAATCAATAAAAACTTACTTGCGGGTACCCTTATATGAAGGATATTACTTACCTGGTGCTCACTACACGAGTGCTGCCACGGTTGTTGGCGAATACTTCAAAAAATGGCTCTGAGCACTATGGGACTTAACTTCTAAGGTCATCAGTCCCCTAGAACTTAAAACTACTTAAACCTAACTAACCTAAGGACATCACAAACATCCATGCCCGAAGCAGGATTCGAACCTGCGACCGTAGCGGTCGCGCGGTTCCAGACTGTAGCGCCTAGAACCGCTCGGCCACCCTGGCCGGCTCGACTACTTCTCTTATTGCTGGTTACAAGACATGGTTTCAACGCAATCTGCAATAACGGGTGCAACCCTTCCACAAACTGCTGCGAACTTCAATGCTGGGCCATCAACAAGTGTAAACGTGCGGACAATTGAACGAAACATCATCGGTATGGGCTTTCGGAGCCGAAGGCCAACACGTGTACTCTTTATGGCTGCACAACACAACGCTTTACTTCTCGCTTGAGCCTGTCAACACCGACATTGGATTGTTGATGACGGGAAACATGTTGCCTGCTAGGACGAGTCTCGTTTCAAATTGTATTGAGTGGAGATAACCTCATGATTCCATGGACCATGTTTGTCAGCAGGGGAATGTTCAAGCTGGTAAAGGCATGGTGTGTGGCGCGTGCAGTTGTACTGACATGGAACCCCTGACACGTCTCACGTACGTAAGCGTTCTGTTTGATCTCCTTTATCCATTCATGCCCATTGTGCATTTCGACGGGCAATTCCAGCAGGACCATGCAACACCTCAAACATCCACAACTGCTACAGGGTGTCTCCAGGAACATTCTTCTGAGTTCAAGCACTTCCACTGGCCACCAAACTCTCCAGACATGAAGATTATTGAGAGTATCTGGGATGCCTTGCAACATGCTGTTCAGAAGAGATCTCCAACCCCTCGTACACTTACGGATTTATGGTCAGCCCTGCATGATTCATTGTGTCAGTTCCCTCCAGCAGTACTTCAGACATTAATCGAGTCCATGTCACGTCGTTTTGCGTGCTCGCGGGGGCCCCTAAACGATATTAGGCAAGTGTACTAGTTTCCTTGGCTTTTCAGTGTATATTAACTCATATCCAAGTGTAGATGAACTAGTTAAACTAGGTTTTTGTGAGACTCTTTAAAGTTTTGGTAACTTTTGGAATCATCATGATACATTCATTTCAATACTGTCTACTTTCATTGACGTTAGGTAACTACTTTTAGACATTACTAATATCTTTAATTACTACATTCATGCGTCTGACATTGTTAGAAACACGTCGATTAACATAGACAACGATATTACGTGGCTGTGGTTCAATGCAGTAATTCGACGTATTAGTGATACATTCATTTTTGGAGTAAGTGTGTGTTTGAGTTAGACTTTTAACTTGTTGTTGTTTGGCTTTGTGAATGTAATATTGTTTCATGAGTGGTGATCAGATAATTAAATTCTGGCAATAAGTGGCACAGTGGAGGCACGTTGAGATTGGGTTTGTAACTGATTATCATCTTCTTTACAGATGATATGTGAAAGTAAAGGTATCTCGGTAATGTTAGTAAATGTTTTCTCCACGATCCTCGGCGAGAGATCTTAGTTGATGGCGTCTAACTGGCAGCACGGCTCTTGCTGACTCTGAATTGTAACTTTGCAGACTTGACGACATGAAGAAAGAAACACGGAAGCTGTGCGCAACTCATCTCCGTCTCCTTCCAGCCGTCGAATGCACTGCATGTGGAAAATTCGTCAGTGGTGTCACTGAAGACAAATACACAAATTGAAAATGTCGGATCTAGAAGTAATTTGGGTAGTACCCCAAATGAATTTTATAGAGAAGTTCCTGTTCGGGGTATATAAAGTGTCCCCCCTCCCCAAAAAAAAGAAAAAAACACTGGGAAACTTTAGGGACAGGTTCCTTATAGAGAAATAAGCAAATAATTTCTAGAAAACATGGGCTATAAAATGTATACTTTAGGAAGAATGAGCTCTGGTTCATCTTGGTACTATGAAACAGATATCTTCTACTGCAAGGTCTTTTCTTTCCATATTTTAGGTGGAGGAAGTATTGGCCAAAACAAGAATAAAAAAGTCAGGTAAACATGAGTCTAAAACGCATACTTTAAGAGCTGTGAGCATTTGTTCGTCTTCGCTAGTGTGAAACACATCTCTTGTACTGAACAAGTGCTTATAGCTCTCAAGGGATGCGCTTTAGACCCCATCTTTACTAGACACTTTTCTTCTTGTTTTGATGTAAGGAATCTGCCCCAAAAGTTTGTCGTTGTCTTTATGGGACACCCTGTCTAAATGATCAGGTGGCTAGTGCCGTAAGTCCCGCGAAGCTATTGTGTAATGCGAATGCAAGAAGATCTGCTGAGGACTGATGCCAGATATAAATATGTTATAATTCGAATCACTATTGGCGAATGATCACTGTTAACAGTAATAATCATAAAAATCTGAGATTATTATCCAGAGAAACCTAAAGTGGAGATACCACACAAATCTAGTTCTAGGAGACACGGATGCCGGACTGAGAAGGGAATGCAGTTTATCTAGAAAGAAAGTAGATTAAGAAATTGTCGTTCAACCCATTCTTGAGAACATTTCGTCAGGCTGGAACCTTCACCATCATAATGTTAACATGTGAATACGAAAACTGACGTACCAATTTTCAGTACCGTATTAGTTGTACAAGGAGGCCAATGAAACTTACATAGTTCGTAAGGTGCTTTGCCATAGATATGCACAAAGAAAAAATCATGCATGTACGTCGCCGTTAAGAGTGGTAAACGAAAGTATATTTTCTGCATTCACAACTTTGGTGATACTGTCTCTACCACGCATTAAAATCTCCAATACGTGAACATCGACAATTGAAATGCCGCAAACTGCTGCCTTGCGTAGCGATCAGGTGCTATGGTAGAAATAACACACCCAAGCGATCCCATTCTAGGGACGTTTATGTTTACTTCTGTCATTTGCAGTAACACAACACATACTGGGCCGCTAAAGTGCAACTGGTAGGCCGATGATGTCAGCAGCGGAAATCAAAACGTCTTAGTAACAAAGTCTGTAAATGACGTTGTACAGGGTGACAATTATTGAAAAAACACGACCTCCGTCTTCAGGACAAAAGTGGCCCATCGGGCCCATCCGACCGCCGTGTCATCTACACTTGAGGATGCGGATAGGAGGGGCGTGTGGTCAGCATACAGCTCTCCAGGTCGTTATGATAGTTTTCTTTGGCCGGAGCCGCTACTATTCGGTCGAGTAGCTCCTCAGTTGGTATCAGGAGGCTATGTGCACCCCGGAAAATGGCGACAGCACATGGCTGCCTGGGTGGTCACCCACCTAGGTGCCGACCACGCCCGACAGCGCTTAACTTCGGTGATCTCATGGGAACCGGTGTATCCACTGCGGCAAAGCCGTTGCCTTGACAGTTATTGAACTATATGAAAATTAGCTACGAACTACGGAGAGCACACACTTTACTCAACATGTAAACGTCACTACAGATATTCGGATTTAGGTTATGATGCACTCCTGGAAATTGAAATAAGAACACCGTGAATTCATTGTCCCAGGAAGGGGAAACTTTATTGACACATTCCTGGGGTCACATACATCACATGATCACACTGACAGAACCACAGGCACATAGACACAGGCAACAGAGCATGCACAATGTCGGCACTAGTACAGTGTATATCCACCTTTCGCAGCAATGCAGGCTGCTATTCTCCCATAGAGACGATCGTAGAGATGCTGGATGTAGTCCTGTGGAACGGCTTGCCATGCCATTTCCACCTGGTGCCTCAGTTGGACCAGCGTTCGTGCTGGACGTACAGACCGCGTGAGACGACGCTTCATCCAGTCCTAAACATGCTCAATGGGGCACAGATCCGGAGATCTTGCTGCCCAGGGTAGTTGACTTACACCTTCTAGAGCACGTTGGGTGGCACGGGATACATGCGGACGTGCATTGTCCTGTTGGAACAGCAAGTTCCCTTGCCGGTCTAGGAATGGTAGAACGATGGGTTCGATGACGGTTTGGATGTACCGTGCACAATTCAGTGTCCCCTCGACGATCACCAGAGGTGTACGGCCAGTGTAGGAGATCGCTCCCCACACCATGATGCCGGGTGTTGGCCCTGTGTGCCTCGGTCGTATGCAGTCCTGATTGTGGCGCTCACCTGCACGGCGCCAAACAAGCATACGACCATCATTGGCACCAAGGCAGAAGCGACTCTCATCGCTGAAGACGACACGTCTCCATTCGTCCCTCCATTCACGCCTGTCGCGACACCACTGGAGGCGGGCTGCACGATGTTGGGGCGTGAGCGGAAGACGGCCTAACGGTGTGCGGGACCGTAGCCCAGCTTCATGGAGACGGTTGCGAATGGTCCTCGCCGATACCCCAGGAGCAACAGTGTCCCTAATTTGCTGGGAAGTGGCGGTGCGGTCCCCTACGGCACTGCGTAGGATCCTACGGTCTTGGCGTGCATCCGTGCGTCGCTGCGGTCCGGTCCCAGGTCGACGGGCACGTGCACCTTCCGCCGACCACTGGCGACAACATCGATGTACTGTGGAGACCTCATGCCCCACGTGTTGAGCAATTCGGCGGTACGTCCACCCGGCCTCCCGCATGCCCACTATACGCCCTCGCTCAAAGTCCGTCAACTGCACATACGGTTCACGTCCACGCTGTCGCGGGATGCTACCAGTGTTAAAGACTGCGATGGAGCTCCGTATGCCACGGCAAACTGGCTGACACTGACGGCGGCGGTGCACAAATGCTGCGCAGCTAGTGCCATTCGACGGCCAAAACCGCGGTTCCTGGTGTGTCCGCTGTGCCGTGCGTGTGATCATTGCTTGTTCAGCCCTCTCGCAGTGTCCGGAGCAAGTATGGTGGGTCTAACACACCGGTGTCAATGTGTTCTTTTTTCCATTTCCAGGAGTGTATATTCAATATGCCTTCTAACATTGGCGATGATTTGGCGCAGACGAATAACGAAATTCTGCATGACCCACTTGAGTGTCGGAACATCGATGCTGTCAATGATCTCCTGAATAGCTGTTTACAGCTCAGCAATGTTTCAGGGTTATTGCTGTACACCTTGTCTTTAGTATAGCCCCACAAAAAGAAGAATGTGTTCAGGTCCGGAGAATATGGCGGCCAATCGAGGCCCATGCCATTGGCCTCTGTGTACCCCAGAGCCAGAATGCGATCCCCAAATTGCTCCTCCAGCACGTCAAACACTCTCCTGCTTCGATAGTGTAGAGATGAGTCTTGTGTGAACCACATCTTCTCGAAACCAGGGTCACTTTGGATAATGGGGATGAAATCATCTTCCAAAACCTTCACGTACCGTTAGGTAGTCACCGTGCCATGAAGGAATATCGCACCGATTATTCCGTGACTGGACGTTACTCAGCACACAGTCATTTGTTGAGTGTGAAGAGACTTCTCGATTGCGAAATGCGGATTCTCGCTCCCCTAAATACGCCAATTTTGCTTATTGACGAACCCATTGAAATTAAAGTTGGCTTCGTTGCTAATCCAGATCATACGTGAGCGTACTAATTCCTAATTCTCCCCGCGGCCAACCGTGCAGTTTCAACGTCCTAACGTTCAGAAGTTATTATGATTTTATTTCTTATAGTTAAATAACTATCCCCTTTATACTGGCGTCGTTATTTCGTTTGCTTTTCTGTAAGAGTAACTTTGTGGTCATTTGCCATAGTTACCAGAAAATTTTAAGTAAGTTCCTAATTTTTAATGTCTTCATTTTGGATAACTATGACTTCCGACTTCCATTGTTATATGGAAAATATTTTTTTTAGGTTGTGACTAGAAGGAGAAAGCTAACAATTCAGAATAAAAGACTCAGAGTTGGAGAGGCACAGTATTGACGTAGAGAAAGGAAGATAATGATAATGCATATGTTTTACTGAACAATCATAATATTAATATGTGAGCATGGAAAAATCAAGTACCGATTTTTAAAATTAATTATGCGAGGAGGCCAAAGAAACTTGTATAATTTGAAAGGTACTTTGCCATAGCTGTGCACAAAAAGAGCCGTGTGTGTACATAGGCATTAAGAGAGCTAAATGGAAGCAGACGTACGCACATGATAAAAGCTTTTCTCTGTCTTTCACATTGCTGCCAACTACTACCACATTTACCGATCAGGTGCTATGGTAGAACCGATACACGAAAATAATAAAGTTTCGTGAAATTGCATTTTAGGTACGTACATGTTTAAATGTTACAGATGGTACATTTTCATTGACACACGCATACCGGGCAGCTACAGTGCCGCAACTGCCTTGTCGTCAGTAGTTTATTAGCGTATATAGAAAAAACTTTATGTTCGTTAGGTGCCGTGACCATAAAATCTGAAATCTTTCTAATTTTCAGTTTCGTCGTTCTGAATAGCTACGACTTCCCTTATTGTACGGAAACTGTATTTGTTTTTGGCTATGCCTCGACGATGAACGCTAATGGATCGGACTGAAAGACGAAGAGCTAGAGAGAAAGAGACAATTTTTATGTAGACAAAGTAACAGAAATAATGTGTCTTGAACAGTACATTTAAACGTTTGAACGTAATTCCAAATAATTTTGAAAGTTATAATTGCGGTCTGATGATTTACACTGCAGCTTTTGTAACGCAAATAAATTGGCATCTGACGTTACTTTACGCGATACAACGGCATTCACAGTGTGTTGTCGTAAGTTAATCTGCCGCCGTCAACTCAAAATTTATTTTTCAACACACAGTATCAAGGACACACTTCAAATGATCCAGTAGGTAATAGAAGAATTATTTCAAGAATATTCGTAACTACAATGCAGCATTTGCTATGGGTCACTTCTGAGGGTAAAATTTCAGTTGTACGTGGAGTGTACCACTTTAAGATGGATGACTTTTTTTTATCACAGATCAGGTCCACTGACACGGTTCGTCGAACTGTGTTAAGATTAATCGGTGAAACTTCAACGCGTTTTGTTATGTGTTTGTTTACTAGCATCACGAAAGTGTTAATCAAACTCCAGTGGCCAGTCAGTGCTTCTCATCAAATGCTGAGAGCGCACACTCCAAGAAGAACTAGGAAACCAATTGCTTCCTGCGAAGTATATCACGCGAGATGGCCATGATATGAAAAGTCAGAGAAATTCGTTGTCATATGAATGATTACGGATAATCGTACATCCCGCGAACCGTTCACCATTGGGGCAACAAAAGGAGTAGAAATGATCATGGCTCCAGAGCTACTTGCAGAAAAGCGGCATGTGGAGTGGAGATGTACATACAAGGTGTTCCGAAACTATTCGTTCAAATTAATACAGGAGGAAAAAACACTAAAACAAATATATTCTGAAAACTAACATATGGTTTCTGAGGTCAGCTTGTAATGTTAGCGCCTGCCGAAGTGGCCGAGCGGTTCTAGGCGCTACAGTCTGGAATCGCGCGACCGCAACGGTCGCAGGTTCAAATCCTGCCTCGGGCATGGACGTGTGTGATGTCCTTAGGTTAGTTAGGTTAAGTAGTTCTAAGTTCTAGGGGACTGATGACCTCAGAAGTTAAGTCCCATAGTGCTCAGAGCCATTTGAACCATTTTTTGTAATGTTAGCGAATACCTTTTTAGTGGTGCTGACCATAGGTGGGCAACGTTAATCAGATAGTTAACTTTACAAATCGTTAATCCGTTACTAAAAAAGTTAACTCCGCTAGACGTTAATGCGTTACTTTACAGGAGATTTATCAGTCGTTAAAGTAAATCGTTAATCGTTAACTCGTAATAGTAAACCTTATATTGTGGATGTAGTGAAATGAATAAGTGAATCAAACGTATTACCGCTGCTGAAATAAAGATTATTTAGAGAAGTTTAGGTAGGACATCGAAGGTAAGTAAATAAATTATTTAGTTTGATAATTATTTAGTTCCCAAAATCGAATCACGGGAGAATAAAAAAAAACAGTGAATCAGATAGTATCTGACAAAGGGGCATATTTCCCTTCGTTGACTTACTTCTTCCACTCGATTGTTGTCATAAATTTCCAGCCACGATTTACTTTCCACAGTCAATCCATCAGCAAAGTGTAGTACTTAGCGCCGGCCGGAGTGGCCGAGCGGTTCTAGGCGCTACAGTCTGGAACCGCGCGACCGCTACGGTCGCAGGTTCGAATCCTGCCTCGGGCATGGATGTGTGTGATGTCGTTAGGTTAGTTAGGTTAAGTAGTTCTAAGTTCTAGGGGACTGATGACCTCAGAAGTTAAGTCCCATAGTGCTCAGAGCCAGTTGAACCTTACTTGCACATCTGCATGATCCGAACTTGTCAAAACATGATTTCTGCGGGCGGCTCGGCGTTATTTTTCAAAAATAGTTCAAAAGGCTCTGAGCACTATGCGACTTAACACCTGAGGTCATCAGTCCCCTAGAACTTAGAACTGCTTAAACCTAACTAACCTAAGGACATCACACGCAGCCATGCCCGAGGCAGGAGTCGAACCTGCGACCGTAGCAGCGGCGCGGTTCCGGACTGAAGCACCTAGAACCGCTCGGTCGCACCGGCGCCATTTTTGTCATAAATAGTGGGTACCTAATTAGTTATTAGCGGGCTCAACAACAGTTAACGGAAGTTAAAGACTCTGTAAAAGTTGTTTTAAAAATCAGCTTAAAAGTTGATCTGTTACCCGGAAAGCTAGCTTCGTTAATTAACGATTAACGGATTAACGGTGTTGTGCTCAGCTATCGTGCTGACTTACGCTGTCCTGCCGGTGTCACTGACTGGAAATGTATACTGACATTCGAAACTGCTATGAGGACAGATGGGTGGCTCAGAGGTATGTTTGGAAAGAAAAGATGTCCTACCAGCTCGGGGGCGCCAGCCATGTCAGCATTGCTGCAGGAATTATCTGAGAGCCACCTTGGGGAGTCAATGGATCGGCCGAGGTGACCCTGTAGGCTGGCCACCTGACGTCACGCGACTGGATTTCTTCCTCTTGGATCATATCAAGCTGGTTGACGGAACAGAAGAAGATGTCGTCGCTAGAATTGCCGTCGTTGGTGGTACTATTGCGGACATCCGAGGAATCTTCGAACGGACCAGATACGCAGTGGTCTGCATACAGGCACACATTCGAGCAGTTCCTATGGATTACACTGCTGTAATTAGCATGTTAAACTGATTTCTGTGTAAATCGTCCATAGCATTAGTTACTGCCGCCAGGTACCGTATGTACCATAACTACATATATTTATTCTGATGTGGTCAACCCCCTGTGTTAATTTGCTCGAAGAGCTTCGGAACACTTTGTTTGTGCATATGCTCTTGACCATTAAAACTGAAGAACAACGAATGTGACGTGCAGCAAACGTCGAACTGCATGCTTGCAAATTGACTAGAGTTTCAGAGCAACTGTACACAGTAGGATGGTCTAACACTATCCACATTCTGTAAGGAAGGATTGCACAGCGTGCTTCTCATTCGTAAATCACATTTGAAAGTAGTTTGTGAGAAGATGGTGGTATGCCTCGTGTAGGATGGTTAAACATCTTCCAGCAAGTGTCGGAATTCGGCAGCGCCAGGATTGCGGGCTATTGAGAATACGATTCATCACTCTGGGATATTGCTGCACTATTTAGACAGGACTGTCAAAGGATCTCAATGAAGCCACGCTCCTAGCGAGCGAGAGCTGAGAAAAAATTTTTGCCTGGCCGTGCAGGAACGTACAGCCCTCGTCATTTACCTCGAGTCATGAAATGGATTTCGGTTTTCCTCGACGTTGCAACAGAGAGGGGTACTGATGGGATAGCTGGCTGATTCTAACAGCCGATAAATAGGTCTACTGTTACTTCGTCCAGCTGATTTTTTTCAGTAGAATGAAACAACCACCAAATGAAACTAGTGTCTTGGTCACGTCAGCAACATGAATCCTTATCACTAACTCTCTGGGTTTGAGTGGTTTCGCTTAATGTGACGTGCTTCTAACATTTACATCTCCTATGAGAATGCTATTCAGTCAGTCGCTGGGTTCGAGTGATTTATCATCTTCTTTTTCAGACTTTCTCCGTCCGGGAGCGACGACGTCACTAACCGCCGGCAGACGTCGGCGGCCAGGATATACGCGGTACAAGCAGGTGGCGTGGCCACCGGTGAACTGCCGAGGTGTTCGGACGGGGCTAGCTGGCCACCTCCTTATGACGGATGAAACCCTGGTAGACACACACCTCTTCAGTGAAACGGAATGCAAAAACAGTCGCTAAAAGTTTCTTCCTCATGTACCCCCAAGGAAGTTAATATTCTCAACTTTGTGCCGCCAACGATATAGCACCACAATCCAGAACAACAATGCACACTGAAGCGCCAATGAAAATAGTATGGGCATGCGTAATTAAATACTGAGATATGTAAACAGGCAGAATATGGCACTGCGATCGGCAACTCCTGTATAAGATAACAAGTACCTGATTCTATTGTTAGATCGGTTACTGCCTCTACAATGGCAGGTTATCAAGATTTAAATGAGTTTGAAACGTGGTGTTATAGTCGGCGCACGAGCGATGGGACACAGCATCTCCGAGGTTGAAGTACGACCATTTAACGAGTGTACCGTGAATATCAGGAACTCGGAAAAACATAAAATATCCGAAATTGCTGCGACCGGAAAAAGATATTGCAACCGACAAATGAAGAGAATCGTCCGTGACAGAAGTGTAATCCTTCCGCAAATTGCTGCAGATTTCAGTGCTGGGCCATCAAAAAGTGTCAGCGAGCGAACCATTCAATGAAACATCATCGATATGGGTTTTTGGAGCTGAAGGTCCACTCGTGTACCCTTGATGACTGCACGACACAAAGCCTTACGCCTCTCAGACGAGTCTCGTTTCAAACTGCACATGTACGGGTATGGAGACAACCTCATGAATCCATGAGCCCTGAATGTCAACAGGGGACTGTTCAAGCTGGTGGAGGCTCTGTAATGGTGTGGGGAGTGTGTAGCTGGAGTTGATGTGAGACCCCTGACGCGTCTAGGTACGACTCTGACAGGTGACACGTGCGTAAGCATCCTGTCTTCCCACTTGCATCCATTCATGTCTATTGTGCATTCCGACGGACTTGGGTAATTGCAGCAGGACAATGCGACACCTCACACGTCCAGAATGGCTACAGAGTGGCTCCAGGAACACTCTTCTGAGTTTGAAAACTTCCGGTGACCACCAAACTTCCCAGACAAGAACATTATTGTGCATATCCGGGATACTTTACAACGTGATGTTGAGAAGAGATCTCCACCCGCTCGTACTCTTACTTATTTATGGACATCCCTGCAGGATTCATGGTGTCAGTTCCCTCCAGCACTACTTCAGACATTAGCTGAGTCCATGCCACGTCACGTTGCGGCATTTCTACGTGCTCGCGGGGCCTTACACGATATTAGGCAGGTGTACCAGTTTCTTTGGCGCTTCAGTGAACTTATTAGTTTTCAATAACCAAAAAAGAATTTCTCTATTCAGTATATAATTGAATTCATTCGTATAAATCTTATTTTAACTTTCGTGCACCCCGTCCCCCATGCTTTCTCTACATAGTCCCAGGGTAGAGATACCTTCCGATTCAGAAGAGTGGGTAACTCAGTCATCGGGTTTCAGTTGAAAGAACGAATAAAATGAGTAATTCAGACGACAGAAAAATTATTGACTCGTTTCACTTGGAAAGAAAGAAGGAATAACCCAGTGAGTTTGCAAAATTGTGTCGACTGTTTTCATTTGCCTGCTTCCAAAAACTGGTTTCACTCGAAAGAACTAAATGAATGAATAATCCAACCGATATGTAAAACTTTCACTCGAAAGAACTGAATTTATCAACTATCAACCGATATGTAAAACTGCAACCGACTGAATCAATTGTTTTCATTCGGTTCCTCAGACAGATTGGTTTCGCTCAAAAACAAAGGAATAAATATCAACCGATACGTTAAACTACAACCGAATGAGCCAATTGTTTTCCAGCAAACGACTGAATTGTTTCTATTCGGTTGTTCGCAGCATTAGAGAGATGAAGGCGACACATATGCTGATTTACCAAAATCCTTATTAGCTAGTTCAGAAATATGCTACGTGCGAAAGGCAATAATGTCTCTGTCCACAAAACTTTCAAGTCCTGGAACATTTGGTACTCCTGTACCTCCTCTAACAATGGCTACAGTAAACCATGCATTGCCATGGCCAAATGAATCATTTATATCTAAACTAAAATTCAGTCTGCAACTGACGAAAACAGCAGGACCATCCAGCAGGGCTTGGGCAGCGACAGACTTAACTGGAATACGATTCTTCTTGTCTCCAGCTGTTGTAGCAAATTCAATGTTCTCGATGGTCTTGTAGACTGTCTGTCAGTGCGGCGCCCAACAACACTGGACACAGAAGTGTCCCGGTTCTGCGTTCATCACGATGGACTTCTCGGTCAGCGGTGGCTCCGAGGAGAATGAACGTTGCAAAATCGCGTTCGCCATCGTTACACGGGCCTATCACCTGAAGGATGATACAGGGGAGGCAACACTGTATTTCTGGTTCCCATAGCCAATAATCTGGACAGCAGTCGTCACATTTGAGACAAACGGAATGCGAAAGGTTGTGCTGAATAATTCAGGCAATGTTGGAAAAGTAGAACATTTTAGTGACTGGGGTAAAAATCACAAAGGGAGTCCCACAGGTTTCAATTTTGGGTCAAGTCCTACTCCTTATATATGTGAATGACCTTCCACTTAACATTCTACAAGAAAACTTGATGCTTTTCGCAGGCGATCCTTTTATAACAAATCTCATTAGAGAGTATTCAACAGAAGAGTTAGTAAATGACATTTTCCAAAGAATTATTAAGAGATTCTCTGAAAATGGACTCCTTAAATTTTGAAAAAAAGAATAGATTCAGTTCTGTACAAATGATGTAGCACATGAGCAGGGGTCACTAAGTAGTGTACAATGCTTCAAATTTTTGGGTGTATGAAACTTGAACTGAAAAGAAGCGTATTACGGAGTTTCCCATAAAATTAAGTTCAGCTACTTTTAGTCTTCGTGTAAGTGCTAATCTTGGATACAAAAGTATCAACTCACATATTTTGCGTATTTGCGCTCAATGTCGCGCAGAATAATTTCCTGTTGTAACATTTCACTTAGAAAGAAAGTATTGATTGCATAAAGGCGATCAGCAAGAATGCGTGGTGTCCACCCACGGAAGTCATGCAGGCACCTTTACAGGGAGCTAGGCATTTTAACTGCGCCATCACAATACGTATTGTCGCGTGTGAAATTCCTCATACATAATCCGACACAGTCTGAGAAGAACTGTGATGTAAATACCTACAACACTAGACGGAATAATGATCTTCATTACCTACTGTTATAGCCGCCAGCGAATCTGAGAGGAGTTCAATACGATGGAATAAAAATTTTTCATCACTTTCCGAATAACATAAAATGTTTGGCAGGTAGCGAAGCATGGTTTAAATCTAATTTTCTCCTGGACAACTCCTTTTCATTGACGAATTTCTACTTAAAAACTGGTAGAACAAATAATTAAGTGTTGTTGCAGGAATAGGAATAAAATGATAATGTGTTCACTAATATTAACACTAATCATGTCTACATATGCTGTAACTGAGCCGTTACACATCATTTCGATAAAAGAATCGTTCAAACTATCTTTGGAATATGTCACTAGTTAACTGACTTATAAGTTTGATGACAGTGTCATATCTTCTACATCTTCGTGACGGTAGCTTTCAACCTGATGTTCCCCTCTGTGCTCTGACCTGCCACGATACAGAGGGTGTCCTGTCCAGCACGTTCTCCAGATCTGCAGGGAAAATCTGGTCGAGGGTTGCCGAGATACTGGCAATCCAAAACTCTTCACCCATTACGACTGAAGCAGCACGGAATGATATACTCGTATCTGTGCTGCAGGCTCGTTCAATTCGTCTCGACTCACGACCGGGTGAAAGATGTTGTAGATGCCAAAGGTGGCAGCGCTGAGCACTAAATGTTGCGCCCTGTATACCCACAAATCACTTACATATTAAATCAGGTACTGTGTTCGCAAGAATAAGTAAAATACCGTCTTTAGCTATCTTTCCTGGTGTTGTAGTTTTAATGGCCATCCGTGTAGAAGTAAACTGAGTATAATAGGATGGAATACTCGGGACTTAGTGATGTTCGACGAGGTGGCGAACCTTAAGATTTGGTAGGGCGGTTAATTAAATTCTAGAGTGCGGCGGCATTGCCCAGCAGGCAGCCGTGGCGGCCAAAGGGCGGCTGACAAAGGGTGCCCCGCGGTGAGGCTCACAATGGAGGAGCATGCAGCATGCAGCATGCAGCCTGCACTTCGCTGTATTAGTCCCTCTACTTCTATTAACTTCATACCACGCACCTTTGTTATTGGACGCCAGCTGCGAGATGCTTATATCACGGCATTGCGGGACAATCGTCACCTATTGTAGATCCTTACCATTGGAATTTTACAAGAGGTGCCTTCTGTGTTTGCACACCTTCCACTAAATAAACTGGCACCCCTAGCGCGTGGAATTCGCAAATCCGCTCTAACAAAAGCCGTTTCTGCTTCACTGAGCTTATTCTGGAGCGCTGACATTTAGCAATTATGCACGCTTTCATTACACACCTCCGCAAATGCTGTAGGAGTGCTTGGCGATGTACGCGTTTCAAAAGGAATTTTCGGCATTTGCAGTTAACACAGGCTCTGTGCAGACGCAAATATCAAACAAGTTGACCATTTCATATAGTTAGTAGAGAATAATCTGGTGGACATGGGCAGCTGCTGTTATGTTATCAGTTACGTAAATAATTCATGAATGATAAAATTTTACTTGTGTGTGATCAAAGACTGCTGTGTCAAAACCTGTCCTGGCTAATAACATAATAATCAAATTTCATATTTTTTAGTTTCATGCTCTCATGTTACTCGTGGCAGCTAATAGTGTTCATATATTTTTTTTAAAAAGCCACTGCAGCTTTTATGTTTAGTGAACGTAACATACTGTAACTTCCGTACAGGTAATAAAAGTAATTTTCTGTGCATTCAAGAGATGAAAGTAGCGAAGGGCATTTTTTATTCCATAATTAGTTACTGTAATGATACCATGTTCCATATCTAACAAGCAAGATCAGTGTTATATAAAAATAGTTTGCAAATTAAAGATCGTACGTCCACAGCAGGAAATCTTTCACTGTTGTGCGTATCCCCACATAATAGGTCAAACTGCATAAAGTTAAAATATTTTCAATTGCAGAAACTAATAGTGAAAATCGGGTTGAGATGCTGTGGTTGGTTCCGAAATCTATTCGCTGAGGTTTTAGCCTTCTGCTGCGGCATCTTCAGAGATGAAAACAATGGTAAGTGTGTAGAATGATCTCTGAAGAGGCCCCGAATTCTTGTCCTTATTATCTGTTTACAGGTCACACGATCATGAAGGTGTACTCGCATTATTGACTCTAAGATTCGACATAATTCTCAGTTATTGGGAGTCGATCATTAGAATTTCTCTTCTTGTTCAAAGAAGACTCCCACTTCTTTACTGTTAAAATTATTATGACGTTTACAAATTTCTACCGCCAGTCTACACAAGCACGCAACATAAAAGCGTGGTCTTGGATAAAAAGTTAGCCTCATGAAATCTTAGCTCACGCTCTCTACACCGTAAAGCATATTCAGCTACAGAGCTGCTGCTTGTCATCTCTGGAGATGTTCTCTGCAGACGATAACGAAACGTTAGTAGTTAGATTTATGCATCTAGCACGACCTTCCAGCTCGGATGTTTTAAAGTAAGTACCGATTGTGAACGTCTTAACTGTAATGATACTCCACAAGCCACGTTGAAATTTGTGGTAGATAATGCTTCTTATTTCACTGTCATTTCCCCCTTTTCCGTTCCATTCGCGAACGGTGCCTGGAGGCAACGTTTTGTAAGTCTCCATGAGAGACTGATTTTTTCTGAGAAATTAATGTATTGTCCGAATCTCCTTGGATGGCACGTTCACATTATCTTAACTGTAATCCTATCCGTAATAAAGAACGCCTCTCGTTTAGCGTAGGCCACTGCATCTCAATGAGCATTAATGTAACACTGTAGCAATTACGGAAAGAACTCTTCACGAAAAGCGCCGCTCTACTAAGGAGCTTTTATATCTCCTCTCCCAGCTTGATAAGCAATATTTAACACATCGTTCGAATACTCAAGCCACTTGTTTCGTGGATTGATTATATGTCCTTAGAATTTTTCCGAAGAATCTCAGCCTAGGCTGTATTTTTTTACAACTAGTTCCATGCGGTCGTTTCGCTTTATGTCGCTCCAGTTAGTTGCGTCTAGTTATTTTACGTTTATTACTTTTTCCAGCGATTTATTGCCAATATTTCAGTCTATCAGTAATGCACGTATCCTCTTCGTATTTGCGTCGTGGGTCAGCTACCAGTCCGAGCATCAGACGGTGATCCTCCAGTTATCCGGCATTTGCAACTTACAGACTCGAAAAGCTTCCGAGGATATCTATTATATCATGAAGTGAAAACGAAACACTGAAGTAAACTGTCTATTATTTCGAAAGTAATAGCCATAACTGTTGATATATTTTTTGAAAGATTTCTTGATATCTTCAGCTGCCATTCTCTTTATTTCATATACGATTGTATGGTTCAAATGGCTCTGAGCACAATGGGACTTAACTTCTGAGGTCATCAGTCCCCTAGAACTTGAACTACTTAAATCTAACTAACCTAAGGACATCACACACATTCATGCCCGAGCCAGGATTCGAACCTGCGACCGTAGCGGTCACGCGGTTCCAGACTGAAGCGCCTAGAACCACTCGGCCACAATTTCGGCGTTCGACCATTGTCAAATAATTAAAACATATGTATCATACAATGGATACATTAGTGACTGTTGTGATTTTAATGTAGGAGCAAGTCATATCTGAAGATATACTAGGCGCATATTATGGATGATTCTTTAGTAGTAAATTATGTCGTGTACGTCGTTGCACCTATGAAACCATGTTATGCTCATAAAATAAATCCGAGACGTTCTCGCTATTTTAGGAACAGGTTACTTTCGAGCAGTTGTTGAAAAGCTCTTATATATACGGCCGATGTTTTAACGTACTTAACACTAGGAAGATTATAATTATTTTACAGAAATTTGCTACTTAACCTGCTTATGCTTCTGTTCTCAGTTACATTTAATTATCGTTCGCCATAAGTGTAAATATAACTGTATGTAATTTCTTTAAAATAACTTGTAAATATTTGTTCTGTTACTGTGGGAGCACGTCATTTTTGAATAGGTAGTGCAAAGATCCTATATATGAAATCTATCACAGTACTCTAATGAAACAGTACTGAGAACTACGAGAGGCAACTAAAACTGCTTTATGGCTGCATGAAGTTTCGCATTACAGTCATATTCATTGAGTGAAGCGAAAGTTTTACATTCTATGATTCTGTAATGCTTCACAGTAGAACTGGTAAGAAGTTGTCTAGGAATGTCCCGTTTCGCAGGTCTTTTTGCTCATTTAAAACTCTGTCTGACTGATCTTTTACATGGAAGTAAATTTCAATTTCTTCCATTACATGCATGACCACTTTCTGTGACTTATGTAATATTTGAAATCATCCGTCTATATTAGGTATTTATTTCGTCGTTTGTGTCTTTTAAGTGTGCAGCAAATGTAGATGAGTTATTGTCGCTTATAGTCATGTGTTCTTTAAATCGTGTACTAACTTTTCTTCCTGGTTGTCCAATATAAAATTTTGGACACTTTCACAGTTAATTTTTTAGATTCCTAATTGTAAAACGGTTCTGATTTACGTGGTATGTGTCTCAATAATCGTTGTGGATTCTTAGTGGTTCTGTAACTGATGTATAATTTTGTATTCTTGGAACACTGAGTAATTTGTCGGAAATACTACCTATATATGGCCATACTTTTATTCCACTGTGAAACAAGACGTTAATGCCTTCGTGAAAAAGCGTCTGCCGTTTGGAAAACCGCCCATTATATGTTCTGCGAACAGTAGCAGCTCAGTAACACCACCTTCGGGTACTCCTGGAGTAACTTTTATATATGACGATTCCGTCCTGTTAAGAACGACGTGTTGCCTTCTATCCGCTGGGAAGTCCTGATATAGCCACAACGGTGGTTCGATAGTCACTCCAGAGAATTAACAAGCTGCCTCGTGTCGTAGTGGATAACGAGACGGTGCTACTGCAGTCTCGGAGGTGCAAGCGAAGCGGCTGTTAGTGGCTGCGTGGGCGCCTTATGCCTTGAGGGTCGGGCTACGTCAAGGTAGCGAAAACATTAAGGGAATAATACAGGCGCGGCCTTTTGCAGGACAATGGATACAGCTTGTTTCTACGGACCATGATACTCGCACTCTGGCCAGACCCAATAGTTGTCATTTTACCGATACTGATATACTCAGCTCCCTCGGCGCTCGAGTCAACTTACGGCTGTAACCGTTCCAAATTGTCTTTAACAAGATGTACGACCAAGAGTCTATCGATTATTATTTAGAGATAATAAATTTACGTAGCACCCAAGTTACCATCGAGTTTGTGCTGGACTGGGATTTTGTTAACTCAATATAAAACAAAATACTAGAAAAGAATGGACACGAAAATGAAAAAGAAAGTTATGCTACTTGCAGCCAGCTAATTGTCTTCATCTTCTTCATTTTTTCTTCACCTTTTCCTCCTTCACTACAGTGTCGGCACTATTATGAGGGTTTTGGCAGTTGGTGGCCGGTTACACCACTCCTCCTAGGAAGGAATCTGCGTACGCCTTCTGTCTGCATCTACTGTAGATCTCATGTACAAATGCGGAAACGTTTTCTGAGTGTTTGTGTAAAGTGCAACTGAGGCGGAAAGCGGGTACCAGCTCTGCATTTAGCTATCTGGATGTGGAAAACCGCCTGAAAACCACACCTAGACTAGCCGGCTAACCTCGTCGCTAATCCACGAGACTGATTTGAACCGCTGCTGGCTCGTCTACCGGTGTCGCAGAAGCGGTGCGTTAGCGTACCGTTTTTTACTTTATTTTTGTTTCATTTGTTATTAAATAATGATTCAATATTAGTTTAGTATAATTTCCATTTGACAAAAACATACAATTTAAATGAAAGTGAAAAAACAAAAATTTACTGTTAAGAAGATGCGAACCAGAGACTCCTATATTAACAAATTATGGTATTAGCCTTTTTTTTTTTTTTTGGTGACAGCATTTCGCTTGATTACCAAACAGTATAGAACAGATATGTGATCTCAGAATACATTCTTATTCAATTGTTCCTTTGCAGAGTCAGATCAATGCCATCCAGAATCAACTTCTCTCAACCAGTACTACCTAGATGCGGGAGGAGGCCCTTGAATACACGTTTTAGTAGTTAGCGAAGGTTTGACGATGTCTGGAAATAGATTGCAGTTGATCGTGTCGTTCTGTTAGAACGGTGAAATGCTCTCGACAATGCAGGCCACGCCACTCCTAGGTGGCGTGTTTCAACCACATTACGAGGATATTTCGTTATTTGCTGGCCGTGTATATCACCCTGCTACCATCTGGGAGATTCAGAGTGTGTACCAGTTTTCGACGTCTTTGTTGTCAACATCTATAACGTGCTGACATGACGAAAGTTTCCAACCGATTTCTCATACACAAACAGCAGTTGACCGGCGTTGCCTGGTAAAACGTTGTTGTGATGCCTCGTGAAGGGAGGAGAAATGCGTACCATCACTTTTACGACTTTGATAAAGGTCGATTTGAAGCCTATCGTGATTGCGGTTTATCGTATCGCGACATTGCGGCTCGCGTTGGTGGAGATCCAATGACTGTTAGCAGAATATGGAATCGGTGGGTTGAAGAGGGTAATACGGGCCGCCGTGCTGGATCCCAACGGCCTCGTATCACTAGCAGTCGAGATGACAGGCATCTTATCCGCATGGAAATAACGGATCGTACAGCCACGTCCCGATCTCTGAGTCGACAGATGGGGACGTTTGCAAGACAACAACCATCTGCACGAACAGTTCGACGACGTTTGCAGCAGCATAGCAGCATGGACTATGAGCTTGGAGACCATGGCTGCGGTTACCCTTGACGCTTCATCACAGACAGGAGCGCCTGCGATGGTGTACTCAACGACGAACCTGGATGCACGAGTGGCAAAACGTAATTTTTTCCGATGAATCCAGGTTCTGTTTACAGCATCATGATGGTCGCATCCGTGTTTGGCGACATCGCGGTGAACGCACATTGGAAGCGTGTATTCTTCATCGCCATGCTGGCATATCACCCGGCGTGATGGTATGGGCTGCTATTGGTTACAGGACTCTGTCACCTCTTGTTCGCATTGAGGGCGCTTTGAACAGTGGACGTTACATTGCAGGTGTGTTACGACCCGTGGCTCTACCTTTCATTCGATCCCTGCGAAACCCTAAATTTCAGCAGGATAATGCACGACTGCATGTTGCAGGTCCTGTACGGCCTTTCTGGATACAGAAAATGTTCGACTGTTGCCCTAGCCAGCACATTCTCCAGATCTCTCACCAATTGAAAACGTCTGGTAAATGGTGGCCGAGCCGGCCGGTGTGGCCAAGAGGTTCTAGGCACTTCAGTCTGGAACCGCGCTACCGCTACGGCTGCAGGTTCGTATCCTGCTTCGAGCATGGATGACTGTGTTGTCCTTAGGTTAGTTAGGTTTAAGTAGTTCTAAGTTCTAGGGGACTGATAACCTCAGATGTTAAGTCCCATAGAGCTCAGAGCCATTTTTTGAATGGTGGCCGAGCAACTGGCTCGTCTCAATACGCCAGTCACTACTCTTCATAAACTGTGGTATCGTGTTGAAGTTGCATGGGCATCTGTACCTGTACACGCCATCCAAGCTCTGTTTGACTCAATGCCCAGGCGTATCAAGGCAGCTATTACCGCCAGAGGTGGTTGTTCTGGGTACTGATTTGTCACGATCTGTGCACCCAAATTGCATGAAAATGTAATCACATGTCATTTCTAGTATAATATATTTGTCCAATTAATACCCGTTTATCATCTGCATTTCTTCTTGGTGTAGCAACTTTAATGGCTAGTAGTGTAATTGTCTGTGTTGGACTGTGAATTATACAGGTTTTTTTAACGTTGCTGGGAGCTCTCATATATACGCTTGGACACTTGCAAATTTCCGTTGGAAGTATACGCTTGACATAAAATTGGCGACAAACTTTATTATTCAGATTGAATGAGAACAAAATTTTCAGATTTCCGTATGATTCTCCACGATTACGTACCTTCGTGCCAGTGTGATTGTGATTTTATCAAGATTGTTTATTCACCACATGTAAAACACGAAAAAGAGTCAGACTGGAAGGTGTTATCAACAAAGATTACATAAGCCTTGCCTACTGGCTACCCGGAGTGTGGAGGGGTATAAACGAGGTAGCTGCCAAACGGGGAAACAAATGGGTAAGGAAGAGGAAAAGTTACGTGCTTCTGCAGCATATGGTGCTACGTGCTCTTTCGTCTCCGAAACATAAGTTGAATTTTATTAGGCCCTCCAAAGGCTTCAAACAAACAAATGAAACTCAGTGAAACCTATAACTTCGGGCACCAGACACCATATAGAACTTTGTTCTATACTATATAGAACCCTGTTTTTCCGCCTATAGTCCGTATCACGTTCCACTACTAGAACAGCAATTAGTATTGACTGTGGGTACGGGATCAGATAGTTGCTTACAAATGTGTTAATTACCATACCCAGAGAAAACTATAACAGATCATTGGCCCAGTACATCTGGAAGAATGGAAATTCTTATTTTAAATACTTGTTCCTGTCGTACCCGCACTGTAAGCACTCACGAACATGGTTCTCTTGAGCCATTAACTACGCATCCGAAGAATTGGTAAGGAAAATTTAGTAACACGCTGTAGCTGTATCAGTATAGTGTAGCATTGATACGTGATAACATTGAAGACGACGTATAAATTTGTTTTTCTGAATGGAAATACATTATTTCCGGAAACTGACGTTCATAAATTATACTCGAGATCAGTTTGGATCCCGGAGAGCCGTTGTGGTTCTAGGCGCTTCAGTCTGGAACCGCGTGACCGCTACGGTCGCAGGTTCGAATCCTGCCTCGGGCATGGATGTGTGTGATGTCCTTAGGTTAGTTAGGTTTAAGTAGTTCTAAGTCTAGGGGACTGACGACCACAGATGTTAAGTCCCTTAGTGCTCTAAGCCGTTTGATCCCGGAGAAATGTAGGAACACCCTACGACTTATCTTAGAATATAGGGTAAGGAGAGGCAAACCTACGTTTCTATCATTTGTAGACTTAGAGGAAGCTTTTTATAATGTTTGCTGAAGTACATTATTTGTAATTCTGAAGGTAACAGAGATACAATACAGGGAGGAGAAGGCTGTTTATAACTTGTACAGAGTCCGCACAGGTAGCTGAGTAGTCAGCTCACAGAATGTCAATCCAAAGGGCCTGAGTTCGATTCCCGGCTTGGTCGGAGATTTTTTCCGCGCAGGGACTGGGTGTTGTGTTGTCATCATTATTTCATCCCCATCGACACTCAACTCGCCGACGTGTCGTCATATCGAAAGACTTGCACCCGGTGAACGGCCTACCCGACGGGAGGCCCTCGTCACACGATATTTACATTTATTTAACTTGTACAGAAACAATCCAGCTGTTCTAAGAGTCGAGGGCATGAAAGGGTAGGAGTGGTTGAGAAGGCAGTGAGGCAGGGTTCTAACCTATCCCCGGTGTTATTCAGTATGTGGGCTTAGCAAACGTTGACGGAAAGCAAAGAAAAATTTAATGTTGGCACTAAGGTTCAGCGAGAAGAAATTAAAACTTTGAGGTTTGCCGATGATATTGTAATTCTTTCAGAAACAGCAAAGGGCTTGGAAGAGTAGCTGAACGAAATTGACAGTGTCTTGAAAGGAGAATAAAAGCAAACCAAGAATAATGCAAAGTACTCAAATTATGTCAGGCGATGCTCAGGGAATTAGGTTTGGCAAAGAGACACTTAATGTAGTATATGAGTTTTGCTGTTCTACAACAAATGGCCGAAATAGACAGGATATAAAATGTAGAATGGCAGTGGCACGAGAAACGTTTCTGAAGAAAAGAAGTTTACTAACACTGAATTTAGATTTAAGTGTTAGGAAGTCTTTCCTGAAGGTATTTGTCTGGGGTGTAGCGACGTATGGAAGTGAAAAGTGGACGATAAACAGTTTAGACAAGAAAAGAAGTTTTTGAAATATGGAGCAACAGAAGAACGTTGAAGATCAGATGGGTAGATAACGTAACTAATGAGGGGGCACTAAACAGAACTGGAGAGAAAATAACCTGAATAGAAGTATGGGTCGGCTGGTAGGACACATTCTGAGACATTAAGTGATCACCAGCTTAGTACTGGAGGGAAGTGTTGGTGGTGAAAATCGCAGAAGGAGACCAAGCGATAAATACAATAAGCAAATTCAGAAGGATGTAGATTGCAGTAGTCATTCTTAAATGAAGTGAATGGCACAGGATAGAGTAGCTTGGAGAGCTGCATCTGATCAGTCTTCGGACAACAACAACAATAACTTTACCCCTTTACTCCTCTGAGGTTGAATTGGTTTGCAAACGTCCCACACCCCCTCCACTACTCGTTGTTCTTAGACTTTCATAATCTCTACTAGTCTACTGACATAATTGTGCGTGTGTGTGTGTGTGTATGTGTGTGTGTGTGTGTGTGTGTGTGTGTGTGTGTGTGTGTGTGATTGTTAAGGCGGGGGGGGGGGGGGGCGGGTGTAAGGAGACTGGAGTGGAGGAGGGGGCTTGAATCAAAATAGAAAAGTCACTTTTCTCGCCGAGAAATTCTTGGAAGATTCAGTAGAGAAACTAAAAAGTCCGTTTTTCTTTAGATCAACACTCCGTTGGCTGGAACAAGTTTGTTATTATTGCAATGTATTTCCTGGTGAAGAAATAGAAGTTATTCAACATGCGTGAGAATTACCTCCGTCTAACTGTCGAGGAGTATGGTGTTAATAAAAGAAATGGTTGAAAAGAGTATCTCAAGTTACATGTCTTCTCGTCCCAAGCGTATGCCATTGTGTTATCAGTGCTCTCAGAATGTGAGATACTAAAAGATTTTCTAACTGTGTTATGCCTAACTGATTGTATTTTGCAGAGGAATGTTAGGCACCAGTATGTCAGGATTTGGTGACAGCAGCAATTTGTGGAATAGCTGTCCATCGTAATTAACCCTCAGCTCATGTTTCCAAATTACGGGTACGATTAAAATAATTGGAACGACGTAATGTTTTTTTTTGTAAAATGTTGTGTTGCTATTTTCTCGTCAGCCACGAAAATAACAGCAAACAGCAACCTGATGACAGTTAATTGAATACAAATGATTCGAAATTAAATATATTCTGCAGCAGTTCCACCATTTATTGTTACAGGAACTCTGATAGCCCTCAAAATGTACAAGAGTATTAAATTTCATCATGTTATTCCGCAATGGGGACATTTTCTATTTATAGAAGGCGATATACACTGCGAGTGTGGTACAACACAATATTAACAGCTAGCGTCTTCCAGTCATGAACAGTATATCGTTTTCGACACTAGCAGTTGGGTAAATACAATTGCATCAGATATTTGGAAGAATGTTGGAAGATTTTTGGAAGAATTATTAATGGTGAAAAACATGCATTAGAAGCACGACTTTCATAAGGTTTTAATACCTATGGCGTTAATCATACTACATTTTCTGCGTTTATACTGACATCTTCAGTTACAGAACCATGTTTCAAACATTAACTCATCAAAGAGCTTGCACATTCATTTCGCTAAATGACGGTGAAACTTTGTGCTTTAAGATCGTCGAATATTCCTTCCGTCAGTGCACAGCACATTACGTGAAAACAACTACATAATCGTCATAGTTAATATGCAGTTGTGATGCTAATAAAACATATAGCCTTTAAAGACTAATCCACAGATTTAAGAAATAAACTGAAAGTGGTTACTGTGTACCCACGAACGACGGTTCTCATATACGTTCGAGATGAAAAATTCCTTTACGAAATAGCCAATCAAAAAGTACTGAAAAGGATATTTTAACTGCGAAAACGGTCTTAAGTGACTTACGTAATACGCTAAATTTAAATTATGATCGCATAGTAGTGGATTTAGAAGACAGTAGCTTCTGCAAGTGAAATTTTTACACGTGGAGATCTGTACCGAATGAAACAAGAATCAACGAAAAATACCATGTAATGTTTCTTCTGAGGTTACAGGACCAAAGAAGATGACGTTTATTCATTGGAGAGGCAATGTGAGGGTTCTGAAAGCAACAATACAAGTTTTCTTTCCGTTTGCAGTATGTGATTATGTGGCTACTAATTACATATTTAAATTGCTAACTGTGAAGATAGTGAAAGTGGATGGCAATGAATGACTAGAGATATGTCCGTCCTGTAATACAAAATGCATAAATACAAATTCTAAATAATCGGAATGGAAACAGTTTCTTTTACTGTGTAAAAAGTTTCCGACGTCTCTGCTATGTCAAAGTTGAGTGAAACTTCGGACGTCTTCCGCCCTCAGGATCCTCAGGGACAGTTGACTGTCGCAACTGCTGCTGCCGCCCCCATTTCTTTTTATGATCAGTAATCAGATTGTAGTTGGCTGTCACAGATCATCAGGACGTGACGGCAAAAAAAATCTGCCTGCGTTCAATAATTTATATTCATACGACGTTCGTTTGTTGTCTTCGTGTATAATAATTATCGTCAGTGTCACAATATTTCTTTCGTGCAGAAGATGAGTTTATATTAATATTATATGTGTGGTGTCTGTTCTTTCGGACATGTCAGAAAGAACAGAACCACAACAGACATGATAAAAGAGAAATACTGACGCTAGCGGCACGAGGACATTGAAATAATTCAGTGGCGATAAGGTTGGATCTACGGAGCATCCACACTAAAGATATTATAAAATAGCATCATTATGCTTGTCATGCATTTTCACAATTTGTTGTGCTACAGTGTAGGTTGTTTCATGGGCGAGAATTTTGTGCCTTCTGTGTTTCTCATCAATGACAATGTTTACGCAAACAATGTGATATGGTAAGATTCCTGTTACCATGAGCACCCAAACCACTGTAAGACCTTTAGGACAATGATGAGCCAAAACATTATGATCATTGCCCACTGCGACCTGGGAAACCACCAAAACATCCCAAAGCCCAAAGGTGTTCTACAGGATTCAGGTCAGGACTCCATTGCAGGGATGGTATTATCGTGTAACTACTCGGCCAGAGGCCGTGCATTATGAACAGGTGCTCGATCCTGTTGAAAGATGCAATCACCATCCCTGAATTGCTCTTCAACAGTGGGCACCAAGAAGGTGCTTAAAACATCAATGTAGGCCTGTGCTGTGATAGTGCCACGCGAAGCAACAAGGGGTGCATGCCCCTCCATGAAAAACACGACCACATTATAACACCACCGCCTCCGAATTTTACTTTTGGCACTACACACGCTGGCAGATGACGTTCACCGGGCATTTGCCACATCCTCACACTGCCATCGGATCGCCGAATTGTGTAACGTGATTCATCACTCCACAAAATGTTTTTCCACTGTTGAATCGTCCAATGTCTACGCTCCTTACACCAAGCGAGGCGTCGCTTGGCATTTACAGGCGCGAAGTGGGTTTATGAGCATCTGCTCGGCATTGAAATCCAAGTTTTCTCACCTCCCGCCTAACTGTCATAGTACTTGCAGTGGGTCTTGATGCAGTTTGGAATTCATGTGTGATGGTCTGGATAGATGTCTGCATATTACACATTATGAACCTCTTCAACGGTCGGCAATCTCTGTCAATCAACAGACGAGGTTTGCCGGTACGCTTTTGTGTTATACGTGTCCCTTCACGTTATCACTTCACTATCACATCGGAAACAGTGGGCCTAGGGATGTTTAGGAGTGTGGAAATCTCGCGTACAGACGGTGACACCCAGTCACCTGACCACATTCGAAGTCCGTGAGTTCTGTGAAGCGCCCCATTCTGCTCTCTCACAATTTCTAATGACTTATTGAAGTCGCTCGTATGGAGTATCTGACAATAGGTGGCAGCACAATGCATCTAATATGAAAAACGTTTGTTTTTTTCACACAGTGTATCTGCTGCAGCAACAAACGTATTCGCGTAATAGTCATCCTTGGAGTTTTCTCTACCCTATCTCCACTCGTATGCAACGCTGCCTAGCCAACCGTATCCACTATTTCGGTTCGCTGTTGGAATTAATTTTATATAGATGATGCTCATGATGATTCAGGAATTAATGTTTCGAGGATTCCAGTGTTCTACAGGGAGATCACGGATGTACGCTGAAGCGCAAAGAAACTGGTATAGGCATGTGTATTCAAATACAGAGTTAAGTAAACAGGCAGACAACGGCGCTGCAGTCGCAACGTCTATATATCACAAGTGTCTGGCGCAGTTGTTAGATCGGTTATTGCTGCTAAACGGCAGACTATCAAGATTTAATTGATTTGAACGGGATGTTATAGTCAGCGCACGAGCGGCACAGCATCTCCGAGGTAGTGGAGATTTTCCCGTACGACCATGTCACGAGTGTACCGTGAATATCAGGAATCCTACAAAACAAATCTCCGACATCACTGCAGCCAGAAAAAGATCTTGCGAAAACGGGACCAACGACGAATGAAGAAAATCGTTTTACGTGGCAGAAGTGTAATCCTTCCGCAAATTGTTGCAGATTTCAACGCTGGCACATCAACAAGTGTCAGGGTGCGAACCATTCAACGAAACATCATCGATGTGGGTTTTCAGAGCCGAAGACCTACTCGTGTACCGTGATGACTGCACGACACAAAGCTTCACTCCTCAGCTGGGACGGTCAACACTGACATTGGACTGTTGACGACTGGGAACATGTTACGTGGTCGAACGAGTCTCGTTTCAATTTGTATCGATCAGATGGACGTGTACGGGTATGGAGACAACTTCATGAATTCATGGATACTGCATATCAGCAGGGTATTGTTCAAGCTGATGAAGGTTCTGTAATGGTGTGGGGTGTGTGCAGTTGCAGGGATATGGGACCACTGATACTTCTAGATAAGACTCTGACAGTTGACACGTACGTAAGCATCTTGTCCGATCACCTGCATCCATTCACGACCATCGTACATTTCAACGGACTTGTGCAATTCCAGCAGGACAATGCGGCTCCTCACACGTCCAGAATTGCTATAAAGTGACTCCAGGAACATGCTTCCGAATTTAAACACTTCCACTGGCCGCCAAACTCCCGAGACATGAAAAATATTGAGCATATCTGGGACGGCTTGTAACGTGCTGTTCAGAAGAGAGCTCCATCCCCTGGTACTCTTACAGATTTATGGAGAGCCTTGAATGATTCAGGGTGCCAGTTCCCTCCAGCACCACTTCAGACATAGTGAGTCAATGCCACGACGTGTCGCGGGGCTCTACCCGATATCAGGCAGGTGTACCAGTTTATTTGGCTCTTCAGTGTATAATATTGGAGCAACATACGTAAGTGTAGGAATATTTACTTCATTAAAAAGTCTCTATGTGCATCAAACTTTTATCAACTGCAAAGCTCCATACCTTCCAGCAGTTTTTTTTATTGTAGCTTGTCCGTGAAAGAACAGGCGAAAAAACTTAGAATATTCTGTTAGTTGGTTTAGCAATTTCCCATGCAATAACTTGATCATGTGTGGGTACGGCTTCTATTTGTGATCCATTCATATAGGCGCTCACTTGCTGGCGGTTTGCGTCAGAGTGTGCACGGCCTGATTACTGCGCAGTAGATGGCGAGGGTGCTGGAGGGAATTAACACCATGAATCCTGCAAGGCTGTCCATAAATCCGTAATAGGACGAAAGGGTGAAGATATCTTCTGAACACTTGTTGATGGTCCAGCACAGAAATCTGCTGCAATTTGTGGGAGGGTTGCACTTCTGTCACGTTGAACGATTCTCTTCAGTTGTCGTTATCCCGTTCCTGCAGGATATTTTCCAGCTACAGCGATTTCGGAGATTTGATGTTCTACCAGATTCCTTATATTCACGGTACACTCTTCAAATGGTCGTACGGGAAAATCCCCACTTAATCGCTACCTCGGAGATGCTGTGTCCCATCGCTCGTGCGCCAACTGTAACACCACGTTCAAACTCACTTAAATCTTGAGTAACTCGCTTGGTAGCCGTTTGCTCTAAGGCATCCCCGTCGGAGGTTCGAGTACTCCTTCGGGCATGAGTGTATGTGTAATCCTTAGAGTAAGTTAGTTTAAGTTAGACGTAGTGTGTATGTCCAGCGACCGATGACCCCAGCAGTTTGGTCCCATAGGAACTTACCACAAATTTCCAACATTTCTAAATCTTTATAACCTGTCATTGAAGCAGCAGTAACCGAGCTAACAACTGTGCCAGACACTTGATGTCTTATATAGGCGTTGTCGACTGCAGCGCAGTAGTGTGCCTTTCTACATAACTCTCTATTTGAATACGCATGCCTATACCAGTTTCTTTGGCGCTTCAGTATACTTTAATATTGCGTTCACGTAAAATCGTTAAATTAGAATTTTTAAAAAAAATTATTTTCGTTCGCTGTACAGTCCGTTTACAAGTAATTGATTGCTTAGTATGGAATATTCCGATGTGTTTGGAAAGTAAAGTTGACAGCCAGGGTGTACTACCAGTTTTGAAATTTGTGGTATGTTCCTATGGGACCAAACTGCTGAGATCATCGGTCCCTAGGGTTACACACTACTTAATTAACTTACTCTAAGGACAACACACCCACCAATGCCCGAGGGAGGATTCGAACATCTGACGGGGGGAGCCGCGCGAACCATGGCAATGCGCCCTAGACAGTGCGGCTACAACTTTTCACTTACGGACTATTCATGTGAAAACTATTCAAAAACTCACTGTTGCTCAGAGAGCAATGAAGACATGTATATTAAGAATTGCAAGGAGAGATAGAAGAAACATGGATCAAGGAACGGAGTGGAATGGGAGACGTAATGAAACGGAAATAAATAACAAGAGAGAGCAACGTGGGTGTTTGTGACGGAAGATCGTAAAGGAGAATTCGGAAAGAGTCTTATTCAGTACTGGACTTAAAATTAATGGTGATGATTATGATGATGATAGTTTTGATGATGATGATGGCTGTGACTGAAGTTATTATTCATTTCTCTTAGCTGTGCCTGTGTTCCTTTTGCTCAATATGATGCAATATGATGTCAGCAGTTTTTTTTTTTTTGTGTTCCTGCAGGGCTGCAACACGGCAGCTGTTTGGGGACTCGTTTTTATTTTCTCTCACATTCCTGTAATAGAAAATTTGTGGTTGATATGAAGCACTCCAAAGAGCCGTGCATCTCTAACAACTGCGACTACGCTTTGGATGCCCGGAATATTTGCGGGCGTGAAACGGGTACCGGTGATTTCAACATTCAAAGGAATATTCGGCCTCGCATTTCTGCGGTCGTCAAAGCTAAGTATAAATAGGAATACGCCCGTAAGGGTGTATAGGAAACTATTTCGGATACTGACGTTCTAACACAGACTCGTCAAACACTACAACAGAATACATTAAATACATCTACAGCATTGTTATTGACAGCCACAAATATGTCAGCGTCCGATGCTGACAGTGCGTCTGTGAACGATAAATAATTTTTATAGCTGTTTCCATACAAAACAAATCACTGAAAAAATAAAATCAGTGGGATTTTTTACTATGGGCTGACGATTACTGAAGCATACGTGTCGTATTTTGTAGTCACGTTTCTAATATTTCATAAACAAAAAACCCCACATTAAAAACCTAGATAAGATTAATGTAATGTGTTAGTTTCCTGCAAAATCACTTGAAAAAGCCATTGGCTAGTTCCGTTGACTGCCCACGGCAGTCGACCACATTTTTAACTGAGATCGAACCGCATTAACTGCCTGTTTCATTGTTTGGTTGGTAGAATATTTCACACATTATGGACGACAGTGATGTAATATTCAGCAAAATTCTACAATACTTTTTATTCTACAAGCCAGTTTCCGGCTGTTACGTGATCGTCAGGTAGAGAAACAAATACTTTTGGCTGTGAAGGTTTTGTGGGATCAAAGACTTTAACATAGTGCAAAAAACAATACGTAATTAATTACAGTCCCGAGTTCGAGTCTCGGTCGGGCACACAGTTTTAATCTGCCAGGAAGTTTCATATCAGCGCACACTCCGCTGCAGAGTGAAAATCTCATTCTGGAAACATCCCCCAGGCTGTGGCTAAGCCATGTCTCCGCAATATCCTTTCTTTCAGGAGTGCTAGTTCTGCAAGGTTCGCAGGAGAGCTTCTGTAAAGTTTGGAAGGTAGGAGACGGATACTGGCAGAAGTAAAGCTGTGAGTACCAGGCGTGAGTCGTGCTTCGGTAGCTCAGATGGTCATTCTCGCTTCGCGCGTCGGTCGACTAGGTCGTGCTCTTAGTTCCGCCTCTACCGTAGCGCAGCGTGTTTTCCTCCTGTCAGTTTAGTGCCGTGTTGGTCTCCGTGCGCGTCGCATCGCTGGTTGTCGGCTGGTGTTTGGTGTTCGTGCGGCCCTTCCTGTCGCGGCGTCGTCTCTCGCCGTGATGTCCACCATGGTTCCCACGAAAGTTCCGCGTACAGGTACAGTCAGTTTTACCTTTGACAAATCCACGCGTCACGTCCAGCCCGGTTCTTTGGAGATACATGACTGGTTAGTCGATACAGTTAAGGTCACTACTGATCAGGTGCATACCGCATATTTCGACAGCGAATTATATGTGTTTTTTGTTAAGTTTCTTGACCCGCTCCAGGTTGATAGGCTACTTTCTCGTCATGGTTCTCAGGTACCCTTTACGCACCGTGATGGTTCCACTAGTATGTTTCTCTTGGCAAATGCAGAAGTGGTATATACGAATGTTCGGGTATTTAACCTTCCGCCCGAGGTTGACGACTCTTTTCTGAAGTCCGTTTTGCTTCCTTATGGGGACGTACGCCATATTCGAAAGGAACGCTGGTCTGCTCAGCACCGCTTACAGGTATATAGTGGTATTCGGTCGGTGGAAATGGTGGTCAAAAAACCTATTCCTTCTCACCTACAGGTATGTGGTTATAGGGTCCATATCACGTACAGTGGCCAGGAAGGAACATGTTATTATTGTAATGAAACTGGTCATTTCCGTACTAATTGTCCGCGGCGTGTGGTGGTATTAAAACCTACATACGAACAGCGTAAAAAATTGACTTTAGCTGATCTTCTCCCGCAAGGATCTCGGACTGAATCGCTCACTGTTACTGAGAGACGCAGTGATCCGTTACCCGACAACGGCCGTGATTTTCCCCCGTTGTCCTTGAGTAGGGATGTTGCTGCCCATAATTCCGATGTTCCCGCGCTGATTTCTCACAACAAGCGTCGGCGAACACAGGATGATGCGGCTGATGAATCTTCCTTATTGGCTCGCCCTTCCGATGGGCCTCCGGTAAAGGACTCTCTTTCTCAGTCGGAAATCGTGGATGAGGAAGCCACAGGTGCTATCACGCCTTTGCAGAAGCTCCCTGACACCTTATCTGACGTTGTTCCTGCTACCGCGGCAGCCTCTTCGGAGACGCCCGTGACGGAACCTGCTTCTGGTTGCCACGTGTCTTCTCCGGTGCTCTCTGACACTTCTCCTATTGACTCTGTTTCGCATCCCCCTTCTGGAATTTCTGTCGCCCCCTCTGGGTCACAGCCTCCTCCCATCAAACAACTGATTGATTCTCCAGAGCCAGTGGATCCCGTTGTTATTCACCAACTGTCCCACCGTGAACCCATGTCTGCGGACGAGTGGGATGTAGAGGCCTCTCTCTCGCAATCTGACACGGAATGTCTACATGATGCTCCTACGCAGCCGAACGCTGCAGCGTCGGCACCGCGGAGCCGCAGTCGAATCCGTAAACAGCCACGGAGAGCCGCGTCACGGCCGAAGAAAAAGCAGTGGGAAGATGAGGGTTCTGTTTCGTAGTTTTTCTCTCTGTGGTTCAGTGCTTGTTTCTGGTATGATTACTTGTATGCTGCTCCGTCAGCTGACGGCTCTCTGCCGATCTTTGTTTTTCTTTGTAGGTTGAAGTTCCATGCAAGCATATACATTTCTTACTCTGAATATTAACAGAATATGTTCTGAGCTTCGGCTCGCCGCTTTGCGACAGTTTATCTATCAGTCTGGGGCAGATGTTGTTTTTTTACAGGAAGTCCTATTCGACCAGTTTTCCATTCCTGGGTTCTCGACGTTTTTTAATGTCGCTTCCGAACTTTCTACGGGCACTGCCTTGTTTTATAGAGAAGGCATTCCGTTGATGAATTTCGAAGTACTTGACAGTGGAAGGGGGATCGGGTGCACGTTTTATGATCTCAGTTTACTCCTTCTTTATGCCCCTTCTGGTTCGGGTTGTACTACCGCACGCTCGAGTTTCTATAAAGAAGAAGTCATTTACCTGCTTCGTAAATCCCCGACAAAGATAATTTTAGGTGGGGACTTCAATTGTGTTCTACGGCCGGTAGATCAGTCTCCTAATTTTAATTTCAGTAAAGAACTCGACGACCTTGTGCGCTCCTTGCACCTGCGTGACGTGTGGGTTTCTCGCTATCCTACGCTTGTGCGACATACCTACTTTACTCCCACGTCTAGCAGTCGCCTCGATCGCTTTTACCTTTCCGATTCCTTGTGTGGGCAACTTCTGGCTGTTGATGTGATACCAGCCTGTTTTACTGATCATTGCGCTGTAGCCGTTACGTTTAATTACGAGCGACAACCGGTAAAATTGTTTCGTCCTCCTTGGATGCTCAATATCGCGTATTTGCAAGATACCTCCCTTGGTATCGTCCTGGAGGACATTTGGACACGTTGTTCTCGTACTATGGACCGGTACCCGTCTATCGTGGCATGGTGGACACTGTATGCAAAACCTCACATCCGTAGGGCTCTCATGCGTTTTGGGGCTGCGAAGGTGGCAGAAGATCGACGAACGCAAGAATTTTACTATTCTGTCTTACGTCAACTGTACGATAGTGCTACGCATGCTCCCCTCCGGGTTACTGATATACAGCGCATCAAAGCCAAATTGCTGCAGCTCAAACGCATTCAAATGGAGGGCCTGCGGACGAGGTCTCAACCCCGTTCCCTTCTACAAGAGGAACTGACGTCACTCTACCATCTAGTCCGTTTACGGTCGCGCCGGAAACGTGGGTGCCTAGCCTCCCTCACAACCGCTGACGGCCGCGTGTTCACCTCTCACCGTGACATTTCTGACTTCGTTTACACCTATTTTACTGATCTGTACGATACTCATGTCCCGGCGGAAACCTCTCTTGACGACTTTACCTCCTTGCTGCCTCGCGTCGTCACTCCTCAATTAAACGACGCCTTTCTGCGTCCCTTTCAAAAGGATGACATATATGATGTTGTTGCAGGATCGCAGTCCCGCAAGTCGCCTGGATTAGATGGTATTCCTAAGGAGTTCTATGTTCAATTTTGGCCGCTCATTGGTGACACCTTAACGTCAATGGTAAATGAAGTGATGCGGGGAGTCTCACTTCCTGCTCCTTTTCAGGAAGGCAGAATGGTCCTCCTCCCGAAATCCACAGGTCGACCTGCAATTGATTCCCTCCGTCCTATTACTCTCCTTAACTTTGATTATAAACTTGTCGCTCGAGCAATTAATATCCGTCTCTCTAAGCTGCTCGATACCATTATTGCCGCCCACCAAAGCTGTGTGCCTGGACGCACGATACTGACTTCCGTTCTCGAATGTCGCGATGTAATCTCGGTGGCGGCTGCCGCTAATATCCCAGGGGCTTTGCTTTTTCTTGATTTCCAAAAAGCGTTCGATCGCGTCAGCCATGATTTTTTATCGAGAGTGCTCACCGCTGTCGGCTTTAATAATGATGCTCGACAAGTCTTAACTAATCTTTTTACCGGTATCAGTGTCTCGGTGATTGTGAACGGTCACCCTACCCCCCGGATATCGATCAGACGGGGGTTACCCCAGGGAAGCCCCTTATCCATGTCACTTTTTGTTCTATCCTTAGAGCCCTTACTTCGCCATCTCACTATGCACTTACGTGGCTGGAATATATTGGGGGAAATTTTTGCAGTCCGTGCATACGCCGATGACGTCATGGTTTTAGTACGACATGCCGAGGATATACCGCGGCTTAAGGATACCTTGGATTCATTTTGTGGTCTTGCTGGTGCTCGCATTAATGATCGCAAATGCACGTTCCTGCCGTTGAGAGGCTTTGATCATGTCGTCATTCCTTGGGCGACGGTTGTCGATCGCCATAAGACCTTGGGGATCATAGTGGATCGTAATCCGATCAAAATGGCGGCACTAAATTGGCGTGAGGTTACGAGTCGTGTTCACGGGGCGATCCTTGAACATGACCGCCGTTCCCTTAGCCTCCTTCACAAGGCACGGGTTTTAGAGACCTATGTCTTCAGTAAAATATACTACGTTGCGCAGGTCTTCCCGCTTCCCGCGATGATGGCCCGCAGGCTGAAACAGCTGTCTAGTCGATTTCTGTGGCGCCGCCATATCTTCCGTGTCCGATATGAAGTTGTGGCCAGGCCTCGGAAGCTTGGAGGATTGGGTCTTTCAGATATCAAAGTGAAGACGTCCATCTTATTTGCCCGCCGCAATGTTTTAACCTGTACGCGGGCTCCGCATTCAGTCACCTCTCGTTTACTTTCCCGCCTCCGGGCGGCCAGTCTGACCCCTCCTGTTGATGTTGGACGGATTAATCCTAAATTGCGGCACATTCGTGAATACTTTGTACTTGTCGGTATTCTGGGTGCTGATATACTTTCTATGACGCATATAACTACCAACATGCTACAAATCCGTTGGGGTACAGCATGTTTCCCTTCTTCTGTTGAACTTGCTTCCGCGTCAACGTCATGGAAAACGGTCTGGTCTCATCTTAGTCTTCCCATTTTGCCGATGGAGATTGTTTCAACGTGGTATAAGGTCATTTACCGTCTGATACCTACTGGAGATCGTCTTTTTCGTATTGGCCTTCGTCCGACTGATCAGTGTGAGGAATGTCATCAAACTGACACCTTACTTCACAGGCTAGTTGCTTGCGGACGGGATCATTGGCTCTGGGTCCGCCGTCAATTAGCTTTTCTTACTAGAGGGCCTGAAACCGCATTCCCAGACGACATCTTCTTACATCCGGACATCTCTTATTTTCCTCAGACGAAAACGAACACGATTGTTTGGCTCTTGGGTTACTATGTCCATTACGTCATTGAAGGCGGTAATGACCCAGATCCCCGCGTTTTTCACCATTATTTGTCAACTGCGCATTGGAAATGGCAGCGGTTACCACAATACCGAACGCTTTTTGCGAATATGCTTTTTCTTGTGTTTAACCGTCAAGGGGTTGGTTAAGTTCCCCTGTGATTCCTGTTTCTTCCCTGAGCTCGAGTCCCCTCCCTTGTTGTATTTTTTCGTAATTTTTTTTTCTCTCTCTCTTTTGCATGTATATATATATACACCCAAAATTCATACGGGTGGGGTAACGGGTTGGTCTTCCCCTTCAGAAGAAATGTTTTATTTGTGTTTCACCTAATTTGTTGATTTTCTTTTTGCAGCTAATATTAAATGATGATTTGACTATGGTTGTCTGAATTTTCGTGAAATATACCAAGTCAATCTGATAATAAAAAAAAAAGATGGTAGAGCACTTGCCCGCGAAAGGCAAAGGTCCCGAGTTCGAGTCTCGGTCGGGCACACAGTTTTAATCTGCCAGGAAGTTTCATATCACCGCACACTCCGCTGCAGAGTGAAAATCTCATTCTGCTAACTAATTGTTTCTACTTAAATGTGAGACTACTCCTGAGTACATTACTCTTTCGTATATTCGGAAAAAAGACATCAGTAAGGTAACTAGACTGTAATGATGTAAATCTTTCTTGTGACCATCCTTATAAAGAGGCTTAACAATTATTGCATATTTTAATATATTTAGAAAAATTTCTTGCAGAAGTTATGCGTTACATGTATCACTAAGCACATTACAGATGAAGTTAGAACCTAAGCACATTACAGATGAAGTTAGAACAATTTTACAGAATTCTTTTCATCAACACCATATGAGCTTTTAATTTTCAAGATTTTATGATTATATAAATGTTATTGAAGTGCGGATTAGTTCTTTGCAAAGGAAGTGGTCATTTTCCATCCCGATCCACTTCTCTTCGGCGCCAGCCGTCGATAGGACGATAACCTCCCGTTTTTCATCCTGACTATTCCCATATGCTGTAGCACTTTAACCCTGCCAATGTTGCCATAATTAAAAACAAAAATACCATCACTGACTCCCCACTTTAGTGTCTTCATTCCAACAAAAAAGTTTTTGATAAGCGAGTCCATATAAGATTATTGAACGACTCACTGGGATTTTGAGCCTGACTATGCAACACTTCTACAGTAATTAAGGATTTGCCAGATCTCTAATGGGTCTTATGATGTTTATGACTGTTGCTGGGGTGGAATGTTTATGGCTGTATGAACTGTTTGAGTACTGGGAATTGCGGTAATTGCACCATGAATCAGGTCCAGGAGAGCAAAGACGGTGTACTGGTTTTTCATCAGTTGACAGCCTGTGGAAGAAGGCATCCCATACCGTCTGCTTCATTTTCAACAAATCCTCAGTATTATTTCTAATGGTCATCCCATAATACTGCTGTAGTTCATCAATAATTTTGTCTGTCAGCCTGCCTCTTATGGTTTTACCATCAGAAAGTTTCTTGTCTCTCAGACTTTGTTTCAACTTCCCCAACCTGGTGCCCATCCTCCTCTGGACATGGCCAAAGCTGTTAACCATTATAACTGCAGTCCACTGCCTTGTGTATAAAAAATTGCCAATTTTATTAGATCTTGAAGTAATGCATGTAAAAATTTTAACATTTTCAACCGATGTATATTATATTTAAAAAATAAAATAAAATACTTCCAATGTGAGTTTATAAGTGATATATACATCATTGTATTTGGTAAATTGCAAATTTTGTAATGAGATAAAAATTCGAAAATGTGAAAAAAATTCCGTTCTAACTCCCCTTAAATGTAGTGTGCATGTAACTCTACAACACAGCAGCTAAAGATAATGTTATTATGTGTAGGACACGCGTAGGGTTGTAAAATTAGTCGATAAAAGATGGGTAATTACTTAAGTCCATTAATGGGCAAAAGCTCAAAATGCACCTCGGCGAAAGGATCTAAAAAAATGTGACATGCTTCTTCAGTCCTTACGATGTGTGCAAGAACAGCTGCCCACATGAGTAACTTAGAAGTAGGTATACTAGGACTAGTGAAATTTTAAATCACTTAATTAAAGAAAGTGTTATGGTCCTGACTGCATACTGGGAAGTTGCACGGGTCACAACAATACTCAAGAAACGTAGTAGGAGTAATCCATTAAATTACATGTCCATTTCATTAATGTCCAGATGCAGCAGGACTCTGGAACGTATATTGCGTTCGAACATTATGAATTACCTCGAAGAGAACGGTCTGTTGACATAGTCAGCACGGATTTAGAAAACATCGTTCTTGTGAAACACAGCTAGCTCTTTACACACCCAAAGTGTTGGGTGCTATTGACAACGGATTTCAAATTGATTCCGTATTTCTAAATTTCCAAAAGGCTTCTGATACTCTACCAAACAAGCACATTGTAGTGAAATTGCGGGCATATGGGATATCGTCTCAGTTATGTGACGGGATTCGTGATTTCCTGTTACAGGAGTCACGGTTGATAGTAACTGACGGAAAGTCATCGAGTAAAACACAAGTTATTTGGTTTTCACCAAGGTAGTGTTGTAGGCCCTCTGCTGTTACTTACTTCATGTAAACTATGAAGGGGAGCCGGCCGGGGTGGCCGAGCGGTTCTAGGAACTACAGTCTGGATCCGCGCGAATTCTACGGTCGCAGGTTCGAATCCTGCCTCGTGAGTGGTTGTGCGTGATGTCCTTAGGTTAGTTAGGTTTAAGTAGTTCTAAGTTCTAGGGGACTGATGACCTCAGACGCTAAGTCCAATAGCTCAGACCCATTTGAACCATTTGATGAAGAAGACAATCTGACCAGCCGTCTTAGATTGTTTGCAGACAATGCTGTCGTTTATCGTGTAGTAAACTCATCAGAAAATGAAAACCAATTCCAAAACGATTTAGATTATATATCTGTATGGTGTGAAAATTGGCAACTGACCGTAAATAACGAAAAGAGTGAGGTAATCCACATGACGGCTAAAAGGAATTCGTTAAACTTCGGTTACGCGATAAATCAGTCTAATCTAAAAGCCGTAAATTCAACTCAATACCTAGGAATTACAATTACGAACAATTTAAATCTAAATAACACATAGAAAATGTTGTGGAGGAGGCAAACCAAAGACAGCGGTTTATTGGCAGAACACTTAGAAAATGTAATATATCCACTAAAGAGAGTGCCTATACTGCGCTTGTCCGTCCTCTTTTGGAGTACTGCTACACGTTCTGAGGCCCTTAACAGTTAGGTTTAACGGAGTACATTGAGAAAGTACAAAGAAGAGCAGCACGTTTTGTATTATCACGAAATAGGGGAGAGAATATCCGGACATGATACAGGATTTAGGATGGACACCACTAAAACAAAGGCGTTTCTCGTTGCGGCGGAATCTTTTCGCATAATTTCAATCACCAACTTTCTCCTCCGAATGAGAAAATACACTCCTGGAAATGGAAAAAAGAACACATTGACACAGGTGTGTCAGACCCACCATACTTGCTCCGGACACTGCGAGAGGGCTGTACAAGCAATGATCACACGCACGGCACAGCGGACACACCAGGAATCGCGGTGTTGGCCGTCGAATGGCGCTAGCTGCGCAGCATTTGTGCACCGCCGCCGTCAGTGTCAACCAGTTTGCCGTGGCATACGGAGCTCCATCGCAGTCTTTAACACTGGTAGCATGTCGCGACAGCGTGGACGTGAACCGTATGTGCAGTTGGCGGACTTTGAGCGAGGGCGTATAGTGGGCATGCGGGAGGCCGGGTGGACGTACCACCGAATTGCTCAACACGTGGGGCGTGAGGTCTCCACAGTACATCGATGTTGTCGCCAGTGGTCGGCGGAAGGTGCACGTGCCCGTCGACCTGGGACCGGACCGCAGCGACGCACGGATGCACGCCAAGACCGTAGGATCCTACGCAGTGCCGTAGGGGACCGCACCGCCACTTCCCAGCAAATTAGGGACACTGTTGCTCCTGGGGTATCGGCGAGGACCATTCGCAACCGTCTCCATGAAGCTGGGCTACGGTCCCGCACAACGTTAGGCCGTCTTCCGCTCACGCCCCAACATCGTGCTGCCCGCCTCCAGTGGTGTCGCGACAGGCGTGAATGGAGGGACGAATGGAGACGTGTCGTCTTCAGCGATGAGAGTCGCTTCTGCCTTGGTGCCAATGATGGTCGTATGCGTGTTTGGCGCCGTGCAGGAGAGCGCCACAATCAGGACTGCATACGACCGAGGCACACAGGGCCAACACCCGGCATCATGGTGTGGGGAGCGATCTCCTACACTGGCCGTACACCTCTGGTGATCGTCGAGGGGACACTGAATAGTGCACGGTACATCCAAACCGTCATCGAACCCATCGTTCTACCATTCCTAGACCGGCAAGGGAACTTGCTGTTCCAACAGGACAATGTACGTCCGCATGTATCCCGTGCCACCCAACGTGCTCTAGAAGGTGTAAGTCAACTACCCTGGCCAGCAAGATCTCCGGATCTGTCCCCCATTGAGCATGTTTGGGACTGAATGAAGCGTCGTCTCACGCGGTCTGCACGTCCAGCACGAACGCTGGTCCAACTGAGGCACCCGGTGGAAATGGCATGGCAAGCCATTCCACAGGACTACATCCAGCATCTCTACGATCGTCTCCATGGGAGAATAGCAGCCTGCATTGCTGCGAAAGGTGGATATACACTGTACTAGTGCCGACATTGTGCATGCTCTGTTGCCTGTGTCTATGTGCATGTGGTTCTGTCAGTGTGATCATGTGATGTCTCGAAATTTGGTAGAAAATCCGAAGAAATTCTGGTCGTATGTAAAGTACACAAGCGGCAAGACGCAGTCAATACCTTCGCTGCGCAGTGCCGATGGTACTGTTATCGACGACTGTGCCGCTAAAGCGGAGTTATTGAACGCAGTTTTCCGAAATTCCTTCACCAGGGAAGACGAATGGAATATTCCAGAATTTGAAACACGAACATCTGCTAGCATGAGTTTCTTAGAAGTACATACCTTAGGGGTTGCGAAGCAACTCAAATCGCTTGATACGGGCAAGTCTTCAGGTCCAGATTGTATACCGATTAGGTTCCTTTCAGATTACGCTGATACTATAGCTCCCTACTTAGCACTCATATACAACCGCTCGCTCACCGATAGATCTGTACCTACAGATTGGAAAATTGCGCAGGTCGCACCAGTGTTCAAGAAGGGTAGTAGGAGTAATCCATTTAACTACAGACCTATATCATTGACGTCGGTTTGCAGTAGGGTTTTGGAGCATATACTGTATTCAAACATTATGAATCACCTCGAAGAGAACGATCTATTGACACGTAATCAGCATGGCTTCAGAAAACATCGCTCTTGTGCAACGCAGCTAGCTCTTTATTCGCACGAAGTAATGGCCGCTATCGACAGGGGATCTCAAGTTGATTCCGTATTTCTAGATTTCCGGAAAGCTTTTGACACCGTTCCTAACAAGCGACTTCTAATCAAGCTGCGGAGCTATGGGGTATCGTCTCAGTTGTGCGACTGGATTCGTGATTTCCTGTCAGGAAGGTCGCAGTTCGTAGTAATAGACGGCAAATCATCGAGTAAAACTGAAGTGATATCAGGTGTTCCCCAGGGAAGCGTCCTGGGACCTCTACTGTTCCTGATCTATATAAATGACCTGGGTGACAATCTGAGCAGTTCTCTTAGGTTGTTCGCAGATGATGCTGTAATTTACCGTCTAGTAAGGTCATCCGAAGACCAGTATCAGCTGCAAAGCGATTTAGAAAAGATTGCTGTATGGTGTGTCAGGTGGCAGTTGACGCTAAATAACGAAAAGTGTGAGATGATCCACATGAGTTCGAAAAGAAATCCGTTGGAATTCGATTACTCGATAAATAGTACAATTCTCAACGCTGTCAATTCAACTAAGTACCTGGGTGTTAAAATTACGAACAACTTCAGTTGGAAGGACCACATAGATAATATTGTCGGGAAGGCGAGCCAAAGGTTGCGTTTCATTGGCAGGACACTTAGAAGATGCAACAAGTCCACTAAAGAGACAGCTTACACTACACTCGTTCGTCCTCTGTTAGAATATTGCTGCGCGGTGTGGGATCCTTACCAGGTGGGATTGACGGAGGACATCGAGAGGGTGCAAAGGAGGGCAGCTCGTTTTGTATTATCGCGTTATAGAGGAGAGAGTGTGGCAGATATGATACACGAGTTGGGATGGAAGTCATTACAGCATAGACGTTTTTCGTCGCGGCGAGAGCTTTTTACGAAATTTCAGTCACCAACTTTCTCTTCCGAATGCGAAAATATTTTGTTGAGCCCAACCTACATAGGTAGGAATGATCATCAAAATAAAATAAGAGAAATCAGAGCTCGAACAGAAAGGTTTAGGTGTTCGTTTTTCCCGCTCGCTGTTCGGGAGTGGAATAGTAGAGAGATAGTATGATTGTGGTTCGATGAACCCTCTGCCAAGCACTTAAATGTGAATTGCAGAGTAGTCATGTAGATGTAGATGATGTATCTGACCCCAGGAATGTGTCAATAAAGTTTCCCCTTCCTGGGACAATGAATTCACGGTGTTCTTATTTCAAGTTCCAGGAGTGTATTTTCTTGGCGTCTACCTACATAGGGAGAAACGATCATCATAATAAAATAAGGGATATCAGATTTCGCATGGATAGATATAGGTGTTTCCGCGCGCTGTTTGAGAGAGGGATAATAGATAATTGTTGTGAAAGATTTTTGATTAACCCTCTGCCAGCAAATTAAGTGTAATTAGCAGAGTATCCATGTAGATGTAGAGGTGGATGCCATTTTTTGACACAAAAACCGCGCGGAACTTAAGGGAACTTAACGCTAGGTTTGGTGTGGGTGAGTGTTAGGGCGGGGGGGAAGGGGGTGAGGGCGAGACAACCAAAAGATCAGAGCATATTAAATTATGTTAATCTAGTACTGTACAGAAAAGATGCATCGTAAACAGCAAGAATGGCTTGTAATACAGCAGAGAACTTCGCCGCTAACAATGTTTTACACGCAGCGACGTAAACTGGGTAAGAAAACACGTCTCTTTCTACAGCAAAAATGCGTGCCTGCAGGCGAGCACGGACGCATGTTAAATATGTACGAAGGCAAAATGTGAACATGTATGCACAAGATGGGAACACGGTAAGCTACAACTTTGTTCAGCACACATAAGGTCGTTTACAACGGAAAAAATAATATGAGCCTTGAAATCTGTATAGTGAACAGCTTGTGCAGCGGTATGGATAGCTGTGTAAAATAGCTTTAAAAGTGTCACCTGGGCCTATCCAGTGCTGTAGCAAAACGGGAATACACTGAATTCATAAAAACTAATGGCTTGCAATGCGTAGCCACATTGCACGTTTAAAGCATCAGCACAGAATTCGATATGATTCTTCTGTTAAACACCATATTATTTTGCTGGCGTTGTTCACTATATTTTGTTTACACATGATGGTAATCTGACCGTTCTGGACCCGGGATTTGTTTTTATAACCTATTGCCCATCCTGTCCCCATAAGCGTTGTCATAAAGTAGGAACCGAAAATTTATCTGTGAAGTACGCAATTATTGTTCTATAGCTATTTTCTCATTCGCTAACTGAGTCTAAAATGTATAACCAATATTTATCTTATACAGACCAGTACGGGAAACAGCCTAAAAACAACAGCAATACCGTCCAAGTATACTAATCACCTTTTTGAAATCTCTTGGCACTTTCACTTAAATATGCACTCGATATGAGCAGTCACATTGTGGCACTACACATAACACGATAATGTTGCCATTTTCTTTCAGATCCTTCTTTCTGATTTCTCACATTTCTTTCTGTCGGCATCACTGGGCTAGCCGGTCGGTGTGGCCGAGCGGCTCTAGGGGCTTCACTCTGGAACCGCGCGACCGTTACGGTCGCAGGTTCGAACCCTGCGTCGGGCATGGATGTGTGTGATGTCCTTAGGTTAGTTAGGTTTAAGTAGTTCTGAGTTGTAGGGGACTGATGACCTTAGATGTTAAGTCCCATAGTGCTCAGAGCCATTTTAACCATCACTGGGCTGCACAGATTTTAGTCTATAACAGTTAATTCTTCAATGAAGAAGACAGTTGTCTAGGAGGTATATTTGAAGATTGTACACTGAAAAGGCAAAAATATTGGTACACCTGCCTAATATCGTGTAGGTCCCCTGCGAGCACGCAGAAGTGCGCAACATAACCTGGCAATGACTAGACCAATGTCTGAAGTATTACTGGAGGGAATTGACACCATGGATTCTGCAGCGCTGTCCATAATTCCGTAAGAGTACTAGCGGGTGAAGATTTTTCTGAACAACACGTTGCAAGGCATCCCTGATATGCTCAATAATGTTCATGTCTGGCGAGTTTCGTGGCCAGCGGAAGTGTTTAAACTCGGAAGAGTGTTTCTGGAGCCAATCTGTAACTATTCTGGACGTATGGGGTGTTGCATTGTCCTGTTGAAATTCCCCAAGTCCGTTGGAATGCACAATTGACATGAATGGGCGCAGGCAATCAGACAGGATGCCTAGGTACGTGTCATCTGTCGCAGTCGTATCTAGAAGTATCAGGGGTCCCATATCACTCCAACTGTACACGACCCACACCATTACGTAGCCTCCACCAGGTTGGACAGTCCCCTGCTGACATGCAATGTCGAAGATTTGATTTTTCATCGGATTCCTGATATTCACGGTACACTCGTGAGATGGTCGTACGGGAAAATCCCCACTTCATTGCTACCTCGGAGATGCTGTGGCCCATTGCTCGTTCACCGACTATAACACCAAGTTGAAACTCACTTAAATCTTGAGAATGAGATTTTCACCTTCCAAACCTTACAGAAGCTCTCCTGCGATCCCAGAAGAACTAACACTCCCGAAGTAAAGGATTGGAGGAGAGCTTCTGTAACGTTTGGAAGGTAGGAGACGAGATACTGGCAGAAGTAAAGCTGTGAGCACGAGGCGTGAGTCGTTCTTGGGTAGCTCAGTTGGTAGAGCACTTGCCCGTGAAAGGCAAAGGTCCCGAGTTCGAGTCTCGGTCCGCCACACAGTTTTAATCTGCAAGGAAGATTCACTTAAATCTTGATAATCTGCCATTGTAGCAGCAGTAACAGATTTAACAACTGCGCTAGACCCTTGTTGGCTTAAACAGGCGTTGCCGACCACAGCGCCGTGTTCTGCCTGTTTACATGTCTCTGTATGTGAATACGCATGCCTGTATCAGTTTCTTTGGCGTTACAGTGTATAATTTGTGCCTGGAAAACCGATGTTGAAAAGTATGACTGTCGCTGTGATGCTATAATGGTTTTCTCACATAGAGAGTAAATTTTCTGGCCATTTGAGAAGAACTGTCAGCTCGATTGTCATCATGCAGGACATCACACATATCCATGCCCGAGGCAGGATTCGAAGCTGCGACGTAGCGGTTGCGCGGTTCCAGACTAAAGCCCATTGGACATCCCGTCAAAAACTGAACACAGTTCAAGCGTGAAATTAGGAAGAAGGTGTTCTGAACTATGAAAAAAGAAGAAAAATATATACAGTGAACGGTTCAATCTCAAGAAATGCAACCTCGAGCGAATTGGCAGAACCTTTACCGTGGCTGTGTGATCACGGCGTTGGTATTTTTTTTTCACAAAATTATGAACGGTCTATCCGGTCTTTGACGTGTCTGTTCACTTTCTGTAGACTTGCCAACTGTCATACTATACATTGGTTAGAGAACATCAGTCATATGATAAGGATATATATTATCGTCGCTAGTAAATGTGATGAAATGTGAGTGCAATCGAGATGCTGCATAGGCCTCTCACATAAATGAAAACAATAGATAAACGGGTATGAACTCTGTCACAACAAAGGAATTCAAAACTTCCAAAATGGAACGGGAGAGTCGTAACATGTGGTACTTGTGTAGAACAAATAGGAAGTACGTACTTCTGAATGTCCCTTCCTTACACCCCGCTGCTGCAAACGGATGTTACAGCACGACAAAGACACAAATCTGAATACAGCGAAAAGGCTCGTCAATGACCGGACGGAGAGTTCATAGCGTTGCTAGAGAGAGAGAGAGAGAGAGAGAGAGACAGAGAGAGAGACATGAGGGAGATTCGAACGCGGATCTTCATTTTCGAAGTCCATCACCGTGATCACATAACAACGACGGCAAAGTTCTTGAAGTTTGCTCGATGTTGCCCATCTTGAGATCGGACTGCTCACTACTTCTATTTTGCTTATTTTTTCACAGCTCAGTACACCTTCTTGCTCTTTTCATGTTTGATCTGTCTTCAGTTTTTGACGCGCTATCCACGACGCCATCTTATCACTAAATCTCAGGGAGTTTCCCCTGTTAACAGAGTGTTTACAATGTTTGATACTTATCGATATTTTGACCGGTAAATGACAGGAAATTTACCATGATAATTTCCCTAACTTCGATAACAGTGTAATAACGGTGTCAGGGAAGATAATTTTGGTTTCCATGTTTTCATTTAACTTCATTAGTACTGCTGATTCTCAGCCTTCATACCGCGTGAGAGTTCTGTTGTTGCTGGGAAATGCACAGTGGACCCACATATACGCGAATCTGCCAGATGCTATATAGTTGAAAATTTAAGATTACTGCCCTGAAGATGTAGTATGCTGGTATATCATTCATCAGTGCTATGGTTGGTTTAATGCAGTCCTCTATTCATGTTGCTTATTAGTTATACAGTGTGTTTGTGGAGGAAAGGTCAATATTTTACACAGTGATAGTATAAATAATTCCGAACAAAAAACGTTATATGAATATAGGTCCGCAAATGCTTCGTTAGGGAGGTATGGGTATTGAAAGGAACTTTAATTCTGCAAAACTGATGTGCACAACGTGAAAATATATGGAATACAACTGGACCGTATCGTGTTTTTCTTGCAAACAGTGCACTGGTACATGCCATGTTTACGCTATGCAACCTACCACGTATTATGGTCTTGTGACGTACGTAGTACAGTCACCCTTTGTTTGCGCAGTTGTGCCATGTAAGCCGCATTGTGTAGTGTACGGATCAGTTAGCTGTGTAGTGTATAGTGTGAACTGTGTTCGTACAAGCGTTGCTAACAATGCCACGCGTCTACAGTAATGAGGAATACGCAGATATGGTATGTGTTTATGGCTTCTGCGACGGTAATGCTACCGCTGCTAGAGAAGAATACCACATGCAGTTTCCGACTCGGCGATTACCTGATCGCAGGATGTTTACCAAAGAGTTTCTCACTCAGTGTGCAACAGGCTTTTTTCCAAGTAGACATTTTTCATCCGAGCGTGCACTTCAACAAACTTTGCAAGAACAGGAAGACATTATCGCAGGTCCCTGCGTGTGAATGTCCCACAGACACGTGTATGGGAAACATTACATGCGGAAAACCTGTATCCATTTCACATACTGCTTGTCCAAAATCACCACGTTGGCAACAATGCCCAACGACTTCAATTCTGTCACTGGATAATTGAGAAGAGTCATTTGCTTCTATACATACTATTCACTGACGAAGCCCAGTTTTCACGACATGGAATAAACTGCACCCGATGGTCATGATAAAATACACACGCTTCATTGGATAGCAACTTCCAAGGTCGTCTTGCCATAAATGTTTGGTGCGGAATGATATCTAACCTTTTAACAGGTCCATTTATCGTCAATCAGCGATTGACGGGAAAGAGCTACCTGCATTTTTTGGAAAATTCATTTGTGGAACTATTGGAAGACGTTCCTTTATCCAAGTGAACTGGAATGTACTTTCAACATTATGGTGCCCCTCCACATGTTACCTTACATGTGAGGGACCATCTCAACCGCACCTACCCTAATCACTCGATTGGCCGTGGCGGTGCTATTAACTGGCCTCCAAGATCAACTGACTTTAGCCTAATCACTGGATTGGCCATGGCGGTGCTATTAACTGGCCTCCAAGATCAACTGACTTTACACCTTTGGATTTCTATTTATAGGGTTGGATGAAAACAGAGGTGAACAAAGTGAAGGTAAATACACGTGATGAACTGCTACGTCACATCATTGACGCTGCTGAATTGATTAAAAACCAACCACAGGCAATTGAACAAGCAAAACAACATTTTATCGCTAGAGTGGAAAATTGCGTTGACGTACATGGTGGGATATTCGAATCTGTACTGTGAAGTGTACAACATCTGTACGATAAGTGTTAAAGCTGTTTGTAGAAGACGTGGTACGTTTTTTTCCAACTGAATACATGTAATGTGCATGTTTTAATGCATTATGTACTAAATGCAAAGTAAATAAACATAATGTAAAAATGTGTAACATAACTGTCCTCCTCTGTATCATTGTTTTCAAGAAAGTCACGTTACGGTCCAGTTGTATTGCTTATATGTTCATGTTGTGCACATCATTTTTGCAGAATTAAAGTTCCTTTCAATACCCATACCTCCCTAACAAAGCATTTGTGGACCTATGTTCATATAACATTTTTTGTTCAGAATTACTTATACTATCACTGTAAAATATTGACCTTTCCTCCTCAAACACCCTGTATACTTGTTGTTTTCTACCACTCCACCTCATTCTCATCGCCGACATCCTTCCTTTTAGGGGATCTGTTTGTGTAGAAACACGGCTTTTCAAGAGCTCACATATGCAAGGAGGCAGAGAAAATTGCAACTTATAATTATTTAACCAGCCACATACAGCTGTAGTTAAAGTACACTACGTCTCCTCACTCTGCGGCTGACAGGAACCGAAATCACGTTGCGATCCGATTGATCTTAATATAATTCTCCTATGCTTCTGCAGTGACAAGAAATTTAATTTCGTGGAAGGCCTCGTCCCGCCTATAGAGATAACATTAATGAACTAAGAGGAAGAGCAACCAACATACGCCGTCTTAAGAGCAGGCGCAAGCCGCGCGCCGACCTCTACCTCCCCGAGAGAAAAGATGTACTTGCTTATGAATTTTGCATAACTTCTAAATAAGATTTTAGAAGTTGGGAGGGACAAAATTAAACGCAGACATGTTGCTCTTCCTCTCAGGACTCATATATTTTCGAACTTATTTACGCATCTTATGACCTCTCGTCTGTCAGAAATTATAGGCAGCAAGAAAGGGCTTCATGCCTTTTCCAGTCACCTTCTATTGAGTTTTCAAGAATCTAAAAATATCAAATTTCCCAGTGTGGTTTACATTATAAACAGTCTTAAATAATTTCCTAGCTTGACTGCTTTGAACATCCGTTTGGAATCCGGAGGATACCTTGGACAGGTCTTAAATCGACAATACTCCCTACTCCAAATTCGAGACCAGTTCAGATCTTCCTGTCTTACCCACTCTATATGAGGGACTGTACTATACCTACTTCAACGTCTGTTTCTTTTGCTACCACTCTCACGCATCTGTGTTTCCAAGAATCACCTGTTTTTTATTTATTCAAAACTCAATGGACCGTTTGCCTGTTGAATTATCTCTAGCTCTCTTTAGTGAGTTTATCGTTCAAATGGCTCTGAGCACTATGCGACTTAACTTCTGAGGTCATCAGTCGCCTAGAACTTAGAACTAATTAAACCTCACACACATCAATGTCAGAGGCAGGATTCGAATCTGCGACCGTAGCGGTCCCTCGGTTCCAGACTGCAGCGTCTAGAACCCCACGGCCACTCCGGCCGGCTGAGTTTATCGTCTTTTGGAGGTTTAAATATTATTAATTGCTATGTAAGTGGCTACTTTAATAGTTGATATGCGTTTTTTCTCAATAGATATGCAAGGTCCAGTCACATTAACATGACCACAGAGATCAACGTGCAATAACCGCTCGCAGACCCTAGGTGGCACTCTAGCAGTGGAGGGTACAAGAAACGTATCAGTGGGACGCGGAAATCAGTGCATTCGTTCTAATGTAGAAAGAGATCAGTTTATCCGTCGTATCCAAAAGGGCATGATCAATGGACTTCGGTCCAAAGCATTTCCGAAATGGTTATGTTGGTATACTGTTCGTGTTAAAGCATACCGCGCATGGAAAAATGACGCTATCCAAAACTGGCCCCGAGGCAACTCTGGTGCATCACGAGCTATAGATGACAGGGGTGAACAACGGCTGCGGAGACGTGTACGAGCGAACTGACGTGCAACTATTGAGCAACTGATCGTCCAGATGCACAGAGGGCCTACCAACAGTTCAGCAAACGACCTTTCACCGAACGTTGCTGCTTATGGGCATCCACACAAGACCCTTTTCCATGCACCCATACTGACTGTGCTCATCGGCGACGAAGGTTGGAATGTGAGAGCCCAACTGGACGTCCACTGGTTGGCAACAGGAGACCTTTTCAGATAAATCACGTTTCATGCTCCATCGGACAGATCACTGTTACCGTGTACGGTTCTGCAACAATCGTCGGAAGGGTCTAGGTCGGAGGAGGGATCGTTATGATCTGGGGAATGTTTTCGTGGCATTGCCTGGTTGATCTCGTGATTCTGGAATGCACAATGGCGCAACATACCATATGCAGCTATCCTTGGTGGCCATGTCCACCACTATATGCAGTTTGGTTATTTATCGGCACGGTGGCGTCTGCCAGCAGGGCAATGCAACGTGTCACACAGCTCACAGTGTATGTGAGTGGTTCTAAGAGCATCAGGATGAGTGTAACATACACTCTGACCACCGAACCCCGGGATTTCAACCCAGCTGAGAATTTGTAGAACCACCTGGATATGTCTGTTCTCGCCACGGATGATGCTGATGCTGATGATGTTTGCTTTGTAGGGCACTCAACTTCGCGGTTATCAGCACCCATGCAAATTCCCAGTCTTTCCTCAGCCCAATCGCGCCACTTTAATGAATGATGATGAAATAATGAGGACAGCACAAACACCCAGTCAGCTCGAGGCAGGTGAAAATCCCTGACCCCGCCGGTAATCGAACCCGGGACCCCGTGCTCGGGAAGCGAAAACGTGAGCGCAAGACCACAAACTGCGGACTTCTCGCCACGGGTTCTCAACCGAGAAAACCAGCGCACATGGCCATGGCTGGAGTCAACATGGCTCGACATCCCTCTCGGTACCTTTCAGAACATCACTGCTTCTCTCCCTGCACGTCTGCACTGGAAATGGAAATGAGCGTTTGGCGTCATTGGCCGGGAGGCTCCTTGCGGGGCAGGTCCGGCCGCCTTGGTGCAGGTCTTATTACACTACTGGTCATTAAAATTGCTACATCACGAAGATGATGTGCTACAGACGTGAAATTAAACCGACAGGAAGAAGATGCTGCGATTCGCAAACGATTAACTTTTCAGAGCATTCACAGAGGGTTGGCGCCGGTGGCGACACCTACAACGTGGTGAGCTAGGGAAAGTTTCCAACCAATTTCTCATACACAAACAGCAGTTGACCGGCGTTGCCTAGTGAAACGTTGTTGTGATACCTCGTGTAAAGAGAAGTGCGTACCATCACGTTTCCGACTTTGATAAAGGTCGGATTGTAGCACATCGCCATTGTGATTTACCGTATCACGACATTGCAGCTCGCGTTGGTCGAGACCCAATGACTTTTAGCAGAATCTGGAATCGGTGGGTTCAGGAGGGTAATACGGAACGCCGTGCTGGATCCCATGGCTGCGGTTACCCTTGACGCTGCATCACAGACAGGAGCGCCTGAGATGATGTACTCAACGACGAACCTGGGTGTACGAATGGCAAAATGTCATGATTGCGGTGAATGTACATTGGAAGCGTGTATTCGTCATTGCCATACGGACGTATCACCCGGCGTGATGGTATGGGGTGCTATTTGTTACACGTCTCGGTCACCTCTTGTTCGCATAGACATCACTTCGAACAGTGGGCGCTACATTTCAGATGTGTTACGACCCGTGGCTCTAACCTTCATTCGATCCCTGCGAAACCCTACATTTCAGCAGGATAATGCACGACCGCATGTTGCAGGTCCTGTACGGGCCTATCTGGATACAGAAAATGTTCGACTGCTGCCCTGGTCAGCACATTCTCCAGATCTCTCACAAATTGAAAATGTCTGGTCGATGGTGGCCGAGCAACTGGCTCGTCACAATACGTCAGTCACTACTCTTGATAAACTGTGGTATCGTGTTGAAGCTGCATGGGCAGCTGTACCTGTACACGCCATCCAAGCTCTGTTTGACTCAATGCCCAGTCGTATCAAGGCCGTTATTACGGCCAGAGGTGGTTGTTCTTGTTACTGATTTCTCAGGATCAATGCACCCCAATTGCGTGAAAATGTAATCACATGTCAGTTATAGTATAACATATTTGTCCAATGAATACCCGTTTGTCGTCTGCATTTCTTCTTGGTATAGCAATTTCAATGGCTAGTAGTGTACATTCGACGCCACACTGGGCGACCTGCGCCCCGCATGGGGATGAAATGATGTTGAAGACACCACAACATCCAGCTCCTGAGCGGAGAAAATCCCCGACCCAGCCGGGAAGCGAACCAGGGCCCGTCGGACGGCAATCCATCACGCTGACCACTCAGCTGTTACGGCAGGCACGTCTGCACTGCAATAGGCACGCCATAGGAGATGGAGTGTTTATTGCTGTCGACAAAATAATTGTGTCTACCTTAGTCGACACTGAGGCTGCCTGTGAAGTAATCTGAACATGAGTAGCAGGTCTAGATAGACTGAAGTTAATTATCGTTGCTTTTTTTTGTACCGGCCACCTGATTTCGCCTTAGCAATTGTAGAGTCTTTCAGCTCAAGTGTATGCGCAGTAGTGAGGAAGTACCCAGATTATCCAGTATTAGTCGAAGGTGACTTTAATCTACCGAGTACAGACTGGGACGTCTGTGGATTCATTGCAGGGTTCACATTCTTGTGAAGTAAGTTTGAGCACGTTTCTCGAAAACTGCTTTGAACAACTAGTTCGACGGCCCACACGCAGAGGAAATACATTAGACCTTGTGGCAACAAACAGGCCTAACCTTATCGACAGTCTCACTATAGCGACAACGATTAGTGATCAGGTAGTCATCGCAGCCACGATGGTTACTAATGTTAATAAATCCATCAAGAAGGCTAGGAGAGTATTTATGTTACAAAAAGCAGATAATCAGTTGTTAGCATCCCACTTGGAACATGAATGGACATTATTTAGTTCCAATACGACGGACGTAAAGAAGTTACGGACAAAGCTTGGACTAATTATTAATCGCGCCCTGAAGACATATGTGCCAAGTAAGTGGTTAAGGATGGAAAGTCCCACCTTAGTTTAATAATCAGATCGGAAAAATGCTGAGAAAACTGTTGCATTCTCTGTTCAAAAAGGAACGCGCAAATGTCGACCGGAAAAAATTAGCAGAAATTCGTGCATCCGCAAGAATATCAAAGCGCAAAGCATACAACAACTTCCACCGTCATACCTCTGCGAAATATCTTGCAGACTATCCGAGAAAATTCTGGTCATTCGCAGAATCACTAACCGGGCCGAAGGCTTCTATCCAGTCACTCGTCCACCAGCCTCGTGTGGCAACAGAAGACTGCAGAAGGAAAGCTGAAGTTTTAAATTTTTTGTTTAAGAAATTATTCAAATGGTTCAAATGGCTCTGAGCACTATGGGACTTAACATCTGTGGTCATCAGTCCCCTAGAACTTAGAACTACTTAAACCTAACTTACCTAAGTACATCACACACATCCATGCCCGAGGCAGGATTCGAACCTGCGACCGTAGCAGCCGCGCGGTTCCGGACTGCGCGCCTAGAACCGCTAGACCACCGAAGAAATTATTCGCACAGGAGGATCGTGCAAATATACCATAATTTGACTGGCTCACAGACTCCCGCATGAGGAAATAGAAATAAGCATCCCTGGCGTAGAGAAGCAACTGAAACGATTGGAAACAAATAAGTCACCAGATGCAGACAGAATCCCAGTTCACTTTCACGGGGATAATCCCTTGCACTGGGCTAAGCCCAAGCGACTGGAAAAAAGAGCAGGTGACTCCTGTATAGAAGAGTGGATCCGCATAATTACAGACCAATAGCCGCGCGGGATTAGCCGAGCGGTCTTAGGCGCAGCAGTCATGGACTATGCGACTGCTCCCGGCGGAGGTTCGAGTCCTCCCTCGAGAATGGGTGTGTGTGTTTGTTCCCGAGATAACTTAGGTTAAGTAGTGTGTAAGCTAAGGGACTGATGACCTTAGCAGTTAAGTCTCATAAGATTTCACACACATTTCATTTGAACAGACCAATATCCTTTACGTTGATTTGTTGCAGAATACTTGAACACATTCTGAGTTCGAATATAATAAATTCAGCTGCATCTACATCTACATACATACCCCGCAGGCCACCATACGGTGCGTGACAGAGGGTACCTGTACCACAACTAGTCGTTTCCTTTCCCATCCCACTCTCAGATAGATCGAGGGAAAAAGGCGGCCTATGTGCCTCAGTATGAGCCCTAATTTATCGTATCTTATCTTAGTGGACCCTTTGTGAAATGTATGCTGGTGGCAGTCACTTCAAATGCCGGTTCTCTAAATTTTCACGGAAGTTTTCTTCAAAATAAATGTCTTCTTTCCTCCAGGGATTCCCGTTTGAGCTCCCGAAGGATATCCGTAACCCTTGCATGTTGATCGAACCTACCGGTAACAAATCTAGCAACTGGCCTCTGAAATGCTTCGAAGTCTTCTTTCAATCCGCCTTGATGTGGATCCCAAACACCCAGGCAGTACTCATGAATAGGTCGCACTAGGGTCTTACATGCAGTCTCCTTTACAGATGAACTATACTTTCCTAAAATTCTCCCAGTTAACCGAAGTCGACCAGTCACCTTCCCTACCACAATTCCCACATGTTCCTTCCATTTCATATCGCTTCGCAACGTAACGCTCAGGTATAGCGTCGGAAGTTGAATGCGGCTTTTCGCGGATGATGCTGTAGTATATAGAGAAGTTGCAGAATTAGAAAATTGCAGCGAAATGCAGGAAGATGTGCAGCGGATAGGCACTTGGTGCAGGGAGTAGCAACTGACCCCTAACATAGACAAATGTAATGTACTGCGAATACATAGAAAGAAGGATCCTTTATTGTATGACTATATGATAGCGGAACAGACACCGGTAGCAGTTACTTCTGTAAAATATCTGGGAGTATGAGTGCGGGACGATTTGAAGTGGAATGATCATATAAAATTAATTGTTGGTAAGGCGGGTACCAGGTTGAGATTCATTGGGAGAGTCCTTAGAAAATGTAGTCCATCAACAAAGGAGGTGGCTTACAAAACACTCGTTCGACCTATACTTGAGTATTGTTCATCAGTGTGGGATCTGTACCAGGTCGGGTTGACAAAGGAGATAGAGAAGATCCAAAGAAGAGCGGCGCGTTTCGCCACAGGGTTATTTGGTAAGCGTGATAGCGTTACGGAGATGTTTAGCAAACTCAAGTGGCAGACTCTGCAAGAGAGGCGCTCTGCATCGCGGTGTAGCTTGCTGTCGAGGTGTCGAGAGGGTGCGTTTCTGGATGAAGTATCGACTATGTTTCTTCCCCCTACTTATACCTCCCGAGGAGATCACGAATGTAAAATCAGAGAGATTCGAGCTCGCACGGAGGCATTCCGGCAGTCTTTCTTCCCGCGAACCATACGCGACTGGAAAAGGAAAGGGAGGTAATGATACTGGCACGTAAAGTGCCCTCCGCCACACACCGTTGGGTGGCTCGTGGAGTATGGATGTAGATGTATTTAAACGACGTGTCTGTGTCGAGCAGGACACTTCTAATGCTTTATCCGAAAATTACGGGTTTGTTGTTCCTACTAATCTGCATTAGATTACATTTTTATACATTAAGGGCCAGCTGCCATACAGCACACTTACTAGAAATATTGTTTAGGTCATCTTGTATCAGCCAACAGTCACTTATCTTCGACAGCTTCCTGTACACCATAGCACCATCAGTGTACAACCGCAATTGCTATTCAGCCTGTCTACCAGGTCATTTACGTATATAGAGAATAGTAACAGTCCTGTCAGACTTTATTGGGACGCTCCTTATGTTACCCCCGTCTCCGATGAACACTTGCCGTTGAGGATAACATACTGGGTTCTATAACTTATGAAGTCTTCGAGCCACTCATATATTAGGGAGCCTACTCCATATGCACGTACCTTCGTTAACAGTCTCCAGTGCGGTACCGCGTCGAATGCTTTTCGAAAATCTAGAAATATGGAATCTGCCTGTTGCCCTTTATCTATAGTTCGTAGTATATCACGTGAGAAAAGAGCCAGCTGGGTTTCGCACGAGCGATAATTTCTAAGGCGGCGCTGATTCGTAGACGTGAGCCTTTCGGTCTCTAGGAAATTTATTATATTCTGACCCAGAATACGCTCTACAATTCTGCAGCAAACCGATGTTAAGGACATTAGTTTGTAATTGTGCGGGTGCGTTCTTTTACTCTTCTTGTATACAGGAGTCACCTGCGCTTTTTTCCAGTCACTTGGCACTTTGCGATAAATGTAAACTTAGTTAGGGGCCAATGACGTAGAGTAGGCCTACTCTTTGTAAAGCCGAACTGGGATCCCATCCGGACTTGGAGACTTGTTTGTTGTCAACACTTCCAGTGGTCTCTCTTCGCCGGGGTTGCTTGTGTCATCCATATGGGACTCTGTGCGACGGTCAAACAACAGTACGTCTGTACGATTCTCCTGCATGAACGATTTCTTAAACGTGAAATTTAAAATTTCGGCCATACTTTTGCTAACTTCTACTGCTAAACCAGTCTGGTCAACGAATGACTGGATGGAAGCCTTAGACCCGCTTAGCGATTTACATAGGACCAGCATTTTTTCGGGCTCTCCGCCATATCTTCAGCCAAGGTGTGACGATGGTAGCTGTTGTACGCTTCACGATAGATCTTTTCACAGATGCAAAAATCTCTAGTAATCTTTGCCTGTCGTCATTTGCAGGTCCTCTTTTGAACCAATAATACAACAGCCAATGCTTCCACAGCATTACAAACCAAAGGACCACGATCAATTCCGGGAACGATTCCCCGAACTGCGATCTCTGCCTTTATCCCACATGAGAGACCAGCCGTCTTCACCACGTCCTCCAGCCACCTTTAAAAACTGAGGATGGCCTCAGGACCCATGCGGCAGGCGTCATTGATGCCGACGTGAGCTACAACTTGCTGACGACTGCATGCTGTACGCTCCTTCAGACAGGAAAACTTCTGTGAACAAATCATCACGGATATAGAAAGCATCGACCGTGCGAATCTCAGCTTTATCTTTTCTCACATGATATCCTACAAACCACGGTTGGAGGGCGACAGCCAGATTCCATATTCCTAGACTCCCGGAAATAGTTTGACGCGTTGCCCCACTGTAGACTGTTGACGAAGAACCTAGCATATGAATTAGGTTCTGGGATATGTGAGTGGCTCAAAAACTTTTTTCAGTAATAGAAACCAATACGTTGTCCTCGACGGTGAGTGTTCATCAGGCATAACGGTATCGTCGAGAGTGCCCTAACAGAAGTGTGACAGGACCGCTCCTATTCGCTATATACATAAATGCTCAGGTGGGAGGGTGAGTGCCGCGCGGGATTAGCCGAGCGGTCTCAGGGCGCTGTAGTCATGGACTGTGCGGCTGGTCCCGGCGGAGGTTCGAGTCCTCCCTCGGGTATGGGTGTGTGTGTTTGTCCTTAGGATAATTTAGGGTAAGTAGTGTGTAGGCTTAGGGACTGATGACCTTAGCAGTTATCTAAACATTCATGGTGGTGTCTGTTTGTTCTATATCGTGTCTCCCTACCACTGTCGCGCAACGACGCTCTGAGCGTGTTTTTTAGGGAATTAACTAGTTTGAACCTGGGACCTGTTGCTGGTAAGGAGACGCCAGACCACCCATGACATGTAGAATTCAGAAGAGTTCAGTGAGACTAGCGATGATATAAACAAATACTAAATGATTTCAGCGTCAGCTCCACTGCACTCCCTGTAAAAGAATCTTAATACTAACTAAGTATAGTGGAAAGGGTTCAAGGCTTTCCTATTTTTAGTTAGCTGGTAAAATAACGCCGAAAAAGCAGTTAAGTTTACCATTGGAAATTTTATTCTACTCACAAAACATCGTTTATAAATTGCACTATGGATAAAAGGAAATGTTTTAATACAGGATGGTAAAAACCAACTGCGTTCAACAAAAATGTGAACGAATATTCCCTGAATGGGTTTGCAAGTTCTACAATCGATCCTATGCCATATCACATCTATAATCTCGGTTTAATTTAAGTTTAACAAAAGAGAAAACTATCAAAATGGTCTACAACTATCAAAATGGTCTACAGTGACCCTCAATTATCTTTAATTACTTATTTAACTTGTCGTAAATTACAGTGGCTGATGTGGCTTCTCAATAAGTATACAAAAGAAAAATCATCGCGTGGCAAATGTGAACACCATGAGTTTTAATTAACGATCGACACTAGTATTACGCAAAAAGGGGGTGTAACAGATGAGCCTTCTGCAGTTCTGAGTGAAGCCTTATGCGCTCAAAAATGCGGCATCGCGTGCGTTCATTACCTTGTCGGTGTTTAGGCAGCGTCAGGGCGACAGCGGCCGGCGCACCAGCCATCCAGCTCGCCGTCTCGGAACTAACTCTCCTCTCCTTTCTACAATTTACCGAAGTAGATTTAAAAAACCTATCTGGCTGTGTTTTCATCTGACCAATCAGGGTCTCAATGTTAACCTTAAGCTCCGCCTACAAAAATTCTGTCTATCCAATGAGAAACGTTATACTTTTCGTGGTGGGGCAATGTTTTTTTAAAGTTTGCAACGTAACAGAGACGCTAAAAAGTCTCACGCTAAAACCTGCTGCTGGTGTGGTCCTTTTAGCGTTATCGTGAGATCTCTACTGTTCTTCTGGAGGGCTCTATCTTTTAACATGGGCTGGAGGATTGTCCTAATGTAACAGACACGTGAAAAAGTCTCACGCTAAAACTTGCGGGTGGTAGTGGCCCTTTTTGTGTTATCGTAAGATCTATACTGCTTTTCTGGAGGGCTCTAGCTTTTAACATGGGCTGGGGGTTGTCCTTGACGTACCTGAGACGCGAAACAGTCTCACGCTAAAACGTGCTCGTTGTGTAGTCGTACAGGTAGGCTGGTGGCGTGGGTGTCCAGCCCCTCCCTTATCGTAGGGCCTTCTAGCTTAACACGGTTCTGCTCTCGGCTTCTGTTCTCGTTTGTCCCCTCAGAACTGCGTCTGCCTCACGGTGGGAAGGTACGACATGCATTTAGGCATTCTTGTGTTAGTCTGTGGTATTCCATTTGCTCACTCGTTACTCGTATTACTTTGGTTAATTTAATGTCACGATTTATTCGGAGCTATGTGACATACTACTGGATTTGCTTATCATGTCAGGGTTTTCATGTAAGGTGTTGGATTTGCCTGACACCTTACAGTTAAGTCACATAAGATTTCACATACATTTGAACATTTGGGATGGTGAGTAGGAATTTTCGGCTATGTGCTGATAACGCTGTGCTGTACAGGAAGGTGTCGTTCTTGTGTGGCTATAGGGGCATACAAGATAACTTGACAGAATTGATAGTTGGTGCTGTGAATGGCGGCTTGATCGAAATGTAGAAAAATTAAGTTAATGCTGATGATTATGAAAAATGTTCGAATACAGCATTAGTAATGTGAAGCTTGGCACAGTCACATCGATTAAATATCTAGGTGTAATGTTGCAAAGCGATATGAAATGGAAAGAGAACGTCACATTGGTAGGTGGGAAAGCTAATGCAGGAATTCGTTTTACTGGGAGACTTTTGGGAAAGTATAGCTCATCAGTAAAGGAGACGGCGTATACGACGTGCGACAATAAAGTAATGAGACTGATGTTCATTGCAATATGTGGCAAGCCTGCGAGCTTGCAAGGGCACAATATCTTTGACCTTGGTCTACAAGCTCCTTCTAGTCCAAGCGGTACATCGATGCAACTGCTCAGTCGTGAGTTGTGCTGTAATAAGTTAACACGTGTTTGTGTCTCTTGTCACGGAAATGGAACTGCATAATATTGCGCAACGGTATGCCATTTCCTTTTGCGTTAAATTGAATTAAAACACGACGAAAACCTATGGTTAAGCTTCAGAAGGCTTTTGAAGAGGAGGTTATGTCAAGAGCTCAAGGTTTTCGTGGGCATAAGATGTTTAGTGTAGGCAGAACGAATGTTGAAGATGAAGACCGCAGTGAACGACCATCAACCTCACGGACGGATGTCAACTTGGCCAGGGTGCGTGAATTCCTACGATCAGATCGAAGATTATCAGTGAAAATGATTGCAGAAGAACTGAATATCATCCGAGAAACGGTTAGTCTAATAATAAGTGAAGATCTTCGTACGAGAAAGATTTGTGCAAAAATGGTCCCCAAAAATCTCACACCACAACAGCGAGAAACACGGAATTTTTTTCTATTTCCAAGAGTCAAAACGGTGGTCAAGGGATACCATTTTCAAACAACACAAGATGTCCAAAAAGCTGTGACGAGAGTATTGGATGATATTACAGAAGATGAGTTCCAGAAGTGTTACCATCGATGGCAGAAGCGCTGGAAAAAGTGTGTGCAATCAGAAGGGAACTGCTTTGAAGAAGATAATACTAAACTTGACTAAAACGGTAAGCAACATTTTTATTTTTATTTCACATCAGTCTCATTACTTTATTGACGCACATCGTAGATCGTTCGTGTGACCCATTCTTGAGTACTGCCCGAGTGTTTCGGGTCCCACCAAGTCAGATTAAAGGAAGACATCGAAGCAAATGAGAAGCGTGCTGCTAAATTTGTTACCTATAGGTTTGATCAGCACGCAGCTATTTCGGAAATGCATCGTGAAGTCAAATGTGAATCCCTGCAGGCAAGACGGCGTTCTTTTCGCGAGAGAAATTTAGAGAACCGGCATTTGAGGCCGACTGCAAATCGATTCTACTGTCGTCAACGTACATTTGGCATAAGGACCACGAAGATAAGACGAGAAAAATTAGTGGCTCGTACAGGGGCTCATAGGCAGTCGTTTCCCTCTCGCCTTATCTGCGAGTGGACCAGATTAGCTGTATATGTAGATTCAGGCTTCTGACGCATAAATATGACTGAACCATGTGTACACACCAAGCAAATCTGCGTCATAGTGCCATGATGTGCAATATTCTTTGTATCATTGTTGCACTTTTATATGCCCACCAATATGTTATGCATATACGGGGTGAGTCACCTAACGTTACCGCTGGATATATTTCGTAAACTACATCAAATACTGACGAATCGATTCCACAGACCGAACGTGAGGAGAGGGGCTAGTGTAATTGGTTAATACAAACCATAAAAAAAGTGCACGGAAGGATGTTTTTTAACACAAACCTACGTTTTTTAAATGGAACTCTGTTAGTTTTGTTAGCACATCTGAACATATAAACAAATACGTAATCAGTGCTGTTTGTTGCATTGTAAAATGTTCATTAAATCTGGAGATATTGAAACCTAAAACTGACGTTTGAGTACCACTCCTCCGCTGTTCGATCGTGTGTATCGAAGAGCACCGAATTACGTAGGGACCCAAAGGGAACGGTGATGGACCTTAGGTACAGAAGACACTGGAACAGCACATTACGTCCACATGCTAACACATTTTTATTGGTCTTTTTCACTGATGTACATGTACATTACCATGAGGGGTGAGGTACACGTGCACACGTGCTTTCCGTTTTCAATTACGGAGTGGAATAGAGTGTGTCCCGACTTGTCACGCCAATAGATGTTCAATGTGGTGGCCATCATTTGCTGCACACAATTACAATCTCTGGCGTAATGAATGTCGTACACGCCGCAGTACATATGATGTAATGTCACCGCAGGCTGCCACAATACGTTGTTTCATATCCTCTTCTTTAACGTACCCCACAGAAAGAAGTCCAGAGGTGTAAGATCAGGAGAACGGGCTGGCCAATTTATGCGTCCTGCACGTCCTATGAAACGCCCGTCCAACGTGTACCTCACCCCTTATGGTAATGTACGTGTGCGTCAGTGAAAAAGACCAATAAAAATGTGTTAGAATGTGGACGTAATGTGCTGTTCCAGTCTCTTCTGTACCTAAGGTCCATCACCGTTCCCTTTGGATCCCTACGTAATTCGGTGCTCTCCGATACACACGATCGAACAGCGGAGGAGTGGTACTCAAGCATCAATTTTAGGTTACAATATCTCCAAATGTAATTAACATTTTACAATGCAAAAAACGGCACTGATTACGTATTTGTTTATATGTTCAGATGTGCTAACAAAGCTAACGGGGTTCCATTTAAAAAAAACGTAGGTTTGTGTTAAAAAACATACTTCCGTGCATTTTTTATGGTTTGTATTAACCAATTACACTAGCCCCTCCCCTCACGTTCGGTCTGTGGAATCGATTCGTCAGTATTTGTTGTGGTTTACGAAATATATCCAGCGGTAATGTTAGGTGCCTCACCCTGTATTTTAGTCCTCCACCAATACTGATAGACTAAAACCACAAAAATGTGAGTGGGGAGATATGGGCAGAAGCCCTAGTTCATAACTTCCGATCTTGGTCTTATTACAGATGATATCTCTTTAATATACTCAGCATAGTGGTACCACCGACTTTTACCAGCAAGTGTTACTTCCATTATTAATGAACCAATTTTTGATTCCTCGGGATTTCCCCTACCATCGAATTCGCCCGTTTATCGATACGGCAATAAGATGCGGATGCAGGGTTCAAAACGCAGCCGACCGAAGTGAAATAGTGATGAAGCTATAAATGTATTACGCCAATTGAAAGTGGGTGAAACACCGAAGCCGGTCATGGAATAACTAAAGCTATATAGAAAGTGACTGGTGCTGTATGTCTTCAAATGATATAAAGACTGTTTCTACAGATAGCTTGAGTTTCATCTCTGGCGTTGCCTTGGCGATCTAATGAAAACTGAGTTGCAGCTTGGCTCGGATTTTATGTAAAGTGTCGGTTCACCAATAAGGCGGAGGCCTGGGCTGAAGAAGACGAGTACTACCCGCTGTAAATGACTACAAATTCAGAGCAGTGTGGTGCTCAAATCCAGTTTCGGGTTGAGGAAAACTTTACATTACGAACCAGGATCCAAATAAATGTCTCCGAAGTAGGAATACATGGTCTCACTGCAGTATGTGTTGATAAAATCTCGCCACGCGGGATTAGCCGAGCGGTCTGAGGCGCTGCAGTCTTTGACAATGCAGGTGGTCCCGGCGGAGGTTCGAGTCCTCCGTCGGGCATGGATGTGTGTGTTTGTCCATAGGATAATTTTGCTTAAGTAGTGTGTAAGCTTAGGGACTGATGACCTTAGCAGTTAAGTCCCATAAGATTTCACACACGTTTTAACCTTTTTTTTTATAAAATCTCCTCGAGTTTCCAGGCTCACAAGTGGTTGAAATCACATGAACTGCCGGCTCTTCTCGGTATTTCACAATGGCCAAGGAGAAGACGAAGAAAAGCTCGTGTGGTTTCTAACGACCTGATGCGGCTGGAAGCCCGACAAAATTTTGTAACATTTTTGTGATACCTGTTAGTTCATTTTCGCGTTAGTATACCGAGAAAGCTCACGTGTCATTCATTTCACTCTTTTCTTTAGGTAGATGAAAAAGAAACAAGATTTGTTTCCGTCATCTGCTCCTGTCCCTCCCTCTCTTTATAGTCCAGGACTAGTCCGCTTATATTTGTTTAAGGTTATTTAATCTCCTTCACATCATTGGAGAAAAGACTGGCAAGTCATATCAAAGATGGTTGTATTCCTGGGAATAGTTTGAGGAGTTGTGTGACTGTCAATACACAGAGCTTGTAGCGCGTCCCAGTACCAACTCTCTACATAACGAAGGAGTATGAGCCCCAATAATCGCGGAGCGAGCACCGAAGCCCCCGGGAGTACCCGAATTGCCTGTTGTCGGGAAGCAGACAGCCGCAGCATGCGAACGTGTTGCAGGTGATCGGCAGAACTTGGGCGCGGCTCTCTGCCGGATGGACGACCACCCAACTCGCAGTTGCCGCCAGATTAGGCATGGCTAAGCCAGCGGGGGCAATGCTCCGGCCCCGAGCCGGCAGGCAGTGCCTAATTGCTCCCAGCCTCTACCACTGCCAACTCCAGTTCAGCGCAGAGTTCGTCGGCTCAGTTAAATGTCTCGCTCCCGTAACTGCGATGCCAATTCTATCGGAAACAACACAGTTCCTGCTTGCAGAGAAGACACGTACTGTTCGACATTGACTCTCGTGTTAGCACCAGTTGATGCATTATTTGCTCCATGACCCCATCTTCAAAATTCTATTACGAAGCCTTCATAGTGGTTACCTTACCTCACTTCTATAATAAAACGACCAGTTATGTCAAATACATTGACAGAAAAACCGCAAAACCAAGAAGACGCTGTGCGACATAAACAAGTGTTGGTAGACGTCTCTCTACTTCTGAAAGACGACTTACATTTAAATTTCGGGACAGTTGCATAAGAGTGGCGCCATATGAGGCTGCGTACGCATCATGTTTGTCTTAAATACACGCTGTAACGGTCATGAGTGTTAGTTATAGTTAAGAATGAGCGTATGGCATCGTTGGCCGAAAAGCCCCTATTTGAGGAAGTTCGGCCGCCAAGTACAAGTCTTATTTCATTCGACGCCATATTGGGCGACTTGATGAGGATGAAATGATGATGAGGACAACACAACACCCAGTCCCCGAGCGGAGAAAACCTCCACCCCGGCCGGGAATCGAACTCGGGTCCGCTTGCTTGGGAAGCGAGCACATTACCACCCAGCTAAGCAGGCGGACTATGGACATGGTGAGATACCGTTATTAAAAATGCCATTAAAGACAATATTATGAGCACCTCACTCAGTTTGAACGAGGTCGTGTAATAGGGGTACCAGAAGGCGGATGTTCCTTCTGCGACATCGCAGAAAGACTAGGCAGTAAGGTAGCCACTATACACGATTGCTGACAATGGTGGTGACGATAATGTCCTGTCGCAAGAAGACCGGAATACATACGGTTACGGTCCGCAGCTCGTGGTCGGGCCCGGGTTCCCGGGTTAGATTCCCGGCGGGGTTAGGGATTTTCTCTGCCTCGTGATGACTGGGTGTTGTGTGATGTCCTTAGGTTAGTTAGGTTTAAGTAGTTCTAAGTTCTAGGGGGCTGATGACCATATATGTTAAGTCCCATAGTGCTCAGAGCCATTTGAACCATACGGTTACGTGCCACTGCCGAGAAGCAAGTCTATGGTTTTCGAAGTATGGCCCTAGCGCATCGTGCTGCATCTGCAGCACCAATTTTTTGCCACAGTATGCGCCTACTTAGCTGGGTGGTAACGTGCTCGCCTCCCATGCAAGAAGGCCCGGGTTCGATTCCCGGGCGGGTTGGAGAATTTGCCCGCTCGGGAACTGGGTGTTGTGTTGTCCTCATCATCATTTCATCCTCATGACCGTGCGCAAGTTGCCCAATGTGGCGTTGACTGAAATAAGTCTTGCAATTGGCGGCCGAACTTCCCTGGATGGGGACTTCCAGTAAACGATGCTATACGCTCATTTCAATTTTTTTTTTTTTTTTTTTTTTTTTGCCGCAGTTGGCACCACAGTAACCCAGCGCCCTGTTACAAATCAATTTCTTCAACGACAGCTTCGAGACAGACGCCCTGTGCCATATGTCTCACTGTCCCGATATCACCGCTATTTGTAAGTTCAGGGGTGTCAAGTGAGAGCAGGGTGGTGGTCCTTTGTGTTTTCTGCTGAAAGCTGGTTCTGCCTCGGTGCCAGTGATGGCCGTGTCTTGGTTAGGAAGACGGCAGCTGTGGGCCTACAAACAACCTGTCTCGACACACTGGACCTTCACCTCGTGTAATAGAATGGGGTGCGATTTCGTATGACAGCAGGAGCACTCTCGTGGTCATCCCACCCGCCCTGACTGCAAAACTGAACGTCAGTCTGGTGATTCGACCTATTGCTCTGCTATTCATGAACATTCCAGGGGTGTTTACCCACCTGATAACGTTCACCCACATACCGCTGTTGTAACCCAACATGCTCTACAGAGTCTCGACATGTTGCCTTGGCCTGCTCGGTAACCAAATCTGTATGCAATCACGCACATATGGGGCAACATCGGATGAAAACTCCAGCGTCGTCCATAAACAGCATTAACCGTCCTTGTATTGACCGCCCAGGTGCAATAGGCACGAAGCTCCATCCCAAAACCTGACATACGGCACCTCTAAAACACAATACATGCACGTCTGCATGCTTGCATTCAACATTCTGTCGGTTACATCGGTTATTAATGTACCAGCATTTCACATTTTCGATTTCTTACCTCGTGGTTACATTAACCTGCGATGTTGCAATGTTAACCACTTAAATACACTACTGGCCATTAAAATTGCAACACCACGAAGATGACGTGCTACAGACGCGAAATTTAACCGACAGGAAGAAGATGCTATGATATGCAAATGAATAGATTTTCAGAGCATTCACACAAGGTTGGCGCCGGTGGCGACACCTACAACGTGCTGACATGGGGAATGTTTCCAACCGATTTCTTATACACAAATAGCAGTTGACCGGCGTTGCCTAGTGAAACGCTGTTGTGATGCCTCGTGTAAGATGAAGAAATGCGTACAATCACGTTTTCGACTTTAGTAAAGGTCGGATTGTAGCCTATCGCGATTACGGATTATCGTATCGTAACATTGCTGCTCGTGTTGGTCGAGATCCAGTGAATGTTAGCAGAATATGGAATCGCTGGGTTCAGGAGGGTAATACGGAACGCCGTGCTGGATCCCAACGGCCTAGTATCACTAGTATGACAGGCATCTTATCCGCATGGCTGTAACGGATCGTGCAGCCACGTCTCGATCCTTGCGTCAACAGATGGGGTCGTTTGAAAGACAACAACCATCTGCACAAACAGTCCGACGACGTTTGCCGTCGCATGGACTATCAGCTCGGAGACCATGGCTGCGGTTACCCTTGACGATGCATCACAGACAGGAGCTCTTGCTATGGTGTACTCAACGACGAACCCGGGTGCACGAATGGCAAAATGTCATTTTTTCGGATGAATCCAGGTTCTGTTTAGATGTTAAGTCCCATAATGCTCAGAGCCAATCAAACATCATGATGGTCGTATCCGTGTTTGGCGACATCACGGTGAACGCACATTGGAAGCGTGTATTCGTCATCGCCATACTGTCGTATCACCCGGCGTGATGGTATGGGGTGCTATTGGTTACACGTCTCGGTCACCTCTTGTTCGCATAGACGGCACTTTGAACAGTGGACCTTACATTTCAGATTTGTTACGACCAGTAGCTCTACCCCTCATTCGATCCCTACGAATCCCTACATTTCAGCAGGATAATGCACTACCGGATGTTTCAGGTCCTGTACGGGCCTTTCTGGATACAGAAAATGTTCCACTGCTGCCCTGGCCAGGACATTCTCCAGATCTCTCACCAATTGAAAACGTCTGGTCAATGGTGGCCGAGCAACTGGTTCGTTACAATACGCCAGTCACTACTATTGATGAACTGTGGTATCGTGTTGAAGCTGCATGGGCAGCACGCCATCCAAGCTCTGTTTGACTCGATGCTCAGGCGTATCAAGGGCGTTATTACGGGCAGAGGTGGTTGTTCTGGGTACTGATTTCTCAGGATCTATGCACCAAAATAGCGTGAAAATGCAATCACATTCTAGTATAATATATTTGTCCAAAGAATACCCGTTTATCATCTGCATTTCTTCTTGGTGTAGCAATTTTAATGACCAGTGGTGTATGTTATCTAGACAAATGTATTTCCGAAATTTCATACCCTACATTAATTATTTTTTGGTGTTGCAATTTTTTTTCCATCATTGTATCTCACAGTTCTCACTTATAGCGAAGATCTGTACTGCTTAGTAATGATTCAAATTTTAGCATCAGAATCCATTAATGAAAGAGCAATTCTGTGAGAGATAACATACTTCACGCCTGTAAGTAAGACATTTACATGTCACTATTGGCTCACGTATTGAAACCGGTTAGCAGAGTTATTTATTACTCTATCCCAGTCTCCCAAAATTCGATGACGAACACTTTATTCTACTTTCTTTCCACATATCATCCTGTTTCACGTTCCGTCACTTCTCTAAAAGTGATACATGGGTACTTCAAAAAATAAATTACACATTAGTATGGCAAGCCAAGTAACTTTTCCTGAATGCCGCAGTACACTTGAGAGTGACAAAAACATTGCACTACTTTTCGATATAGTCACCAAGTCTTAGTAAACTACAGTCGGGACTTCTTCATTTTCTCGACGGTAATAATCCGCTACTCGGTGCAAGAGTCATTCGAGAATCACTGTGTGAGCATCCTAATCATTGGAAAAATCTACTATTGCTACAAATTAGTTCCTCGACTGCCAACAAATTGTAGTCAGTGGTCGATGTCGATGGCCTTCAGGATGAAGCAGCATCACCCACGTCTGTGCGAGCTCGGTCAAATTGCTGGCTGTGCGCCGCACTGAATTTGGTCCATATATCGCCATATTCCACTACGAATCTGAATGAAATTTAAAGGTTTTACGCACAAGCATCGCATTGTTCAGCGTATTTCGTCTTTGAGTACGTTTCCAGTTGCCGCGTCATTTCAATTCCACACTGTAGTGCATCTGTTAACCATGTCGCAACAGAGCTATGTCTGCTGGAAACCCGGAATATGTACTCTCCTCTGAAAATGTTCCACTCTTATTGCACTATCATCTTAGCGTGTGACATGTGTAATTTACTTTTTGCATTTTTCTCGCATCTCTCCTGCAGTAACGCTTTCTTAGAGCACAAGACGCTTCCGTGGCTATGCACAGAAGAGCGATGGAAATGTGGGATTTAACATCGAGGGGAGAACGAAAGAATTAGAAGTAAGGGAAGAAAGTTAGACGACTTCTTGAATAGGAATAAATAAAGCTATAGGTATAATATATGCATTTTGTGCCATTTAAGGGAATGGGGTAGGTAATAAAAATTGTCACCTTTTTTTTTTCTAAAACCTTCATTCATGTATGCATTTCTTATGCACTCGAACCGTTCCACATCATAACGATTACAGTGAGATCATTGGAACACGTAACTAACTAACTAAATGTGTAGTAGTGAGAGAAGGAGTTTGACAGGACATATGTCAGTTAGGTAGCAGCAAGGGACAAATAATGGAGATATTTGGGTTATACTATGAATCAATAGACGACTTATTCTGGAGAGAAAAAGAATTGATTTTTACATTAGTACTCCAATATTGATGTATTACAGGTAATGATTAAATTAGTTTTATTTGAGGCAGCGGTTTGATAATGCAGCATTCTTGGATCGTCAGATATCCACATCAGGAATCTTTTTGCTTTTCATTTTTTTATTAGGATTTGTTGATCGCTGCGGGAAAAATGGGTTTAAGGAATAGATTTTGGAATTTTCTTTGAAGAGAGGTTATACATGTGAAGTTCAGGTTTTGTAATTCTTGGATTATCGTGACGCTGTTTCACAGAAATCTTAAGTATTTTTGAGGTTTCATTAAACGGCATTAAGCCTAAGGAAATAAAACTGGAATTGAGTTCATGTAAACAGGAATCATCGTCCACATCCCAAGAGTTAATTAATTTCCAGTTATTTAAAAAACCATTATGAAAAAATTATAATAGCAATGTTTTTAGTGTAGACATTGCACCTTTTCGTATCTCTGTAGTTAGATTTTGCAGCTCTGTTATCGAGACGCGTTGTAGCTACGAGAGCAATTTGCACCCAGGTAAGACAACTTGTGTGGAGAACAGATTCTTTCTTTAGTTAAATTTACTGGGATCAGTTTTACTTTCAAAGTAATCAATTTTCTTTTATCAAAGTTCATAGTCAGACTACAACATGTTTCAGACAGGGCATGATTTTCTTAAGATTCTCGCAGCTAAATTTATCTATGCTTTGTCGCAGGTGAATTTTGTCACCAGCAGCAGTTAGCGTTAAGTTACCTACACATTCATAGTGACTTTTAAATACACTTTCACTCACTAAAGCAAATCGAAACGAATAACTTTTAGTTTATTTTGCAAGCCACTTCTTTCACTGGAAAATTACTTAACCTTAAGAGTCTTCTGATGACTGTCAACCTACTTTTCCTACAGGTATCTATTTTAGTCGTACGATGATATCCCTGTTGGTGAATAATTATCGAACTGCATTTCAAAACGTTTCACAAAGAAACTCTAACTGTAACTGGATACTACACGGACATGTTCTGCATCCACACATTGGGAAATAAATAAAGCCTTCTATCACAGTCGGTATGAAATTCGATACTCATTTATATACTATCGTTTCTGAATGTTGGAGCAGACAGACACTCCTGGGTGATTAATAGTGTGATTCTAACAGTTTGAAAGTGACTTGTAGCGATGTATGGCTAAAGATACTGGCTTCCAGGAAACCAAAGCGTTGGAATAACTCACGCAAATATTATTTCTGGCGTACAAACGGTTGATCTGAAGCGAAGGATTTGCAGTGCAGTCGTAGAGACTCCATGCTTTATAGGAGCCTAGAGGAACAGTAGCTACCTGCTTCCGTGTGCACAGCAGGTAGAGGGTGTAGGTACAACCCGAGACGGAAGCGCGTGTGCCTAAGTTGCATGCAGCGGTGACGTGTGCTCAAACTACTGAGCAGGAAACTTCAGCGCGTTTAACATTTTAGTTGAGGAGCTTAGGAAATGACAACGACGGAAGTTGTGGATGTACATAAACTTTGCTAAAATACATTTACCAAGAAATTCGCCTCTCATTTCTGAAGTTCTTCAGAACGATCGAAACAATCTTGTTACATGTGAACATCTCCAGCAATAGGAGTCTGTATAATGTCCTTGCTGTTCTAGTCTGAGAATTTAGATTATGTCATTTGTACACTTTTTCTGAATAATTATGATGTTTTAAGTCGATATTATGTGAGTGATGCGTTTACCGTAGTTCCAATTTCGTGGCGTATAATGAAATATGTCTAATAATTTAGTACTGTATCCACATATGCATACACTGTATACGACAATCCATTGCACAATGCATGACGGAGAGTCTTGTGTCAATATTGACGATTTCTATCCTGTGAAATTCCCGTACCGAGCGAGGGACAATGACTGCGTACATGCCTATGTAATCTCTTATCTTCATCTTGTGATCCCCACGCGAGATATACGGTAGTGGCCACAGAATTCTCATACTTCCTCCGTCGAATGCCGGTTTTCGTAAGTTACCCAACCCAGTCCTAAAAATTTACGAGCAGAAATTTTTAGAAACGGTAGGCTTTCTGAGAGCAGATTAAAGTATGCAATAAACCTCCCCTGGATGTTACGTTTCTTTTTCGACAAGCTCACATGATAAATTATGATCATACCAATTGAAATATCGAGTTTTGCGCCGTGAGTAAATTAACTTATACACAAGATAATTCCAGTTCTGCATAATCACTGTCCTCTAAACTCGACAATTATTCGATGCTGCTCCAAGTAACGTCATCGCAGCTCCAAGGAAGTATGCCTCTACTATAAACGATAACATCAGTAGTGAAGAGAGGGTTTGCACGACAGACCGATGGGAGTAATTACATGATGGCAACAGTTTGTTGGCTGACGGACATCGGTCGGAACTCATCCTTCTCTCTGATGTTTCGGGACGAAGGTTTTTTATTATTTTTTCAGTTAAAAAGAATGAAAAATGCTAGTAGACCAGCACCGGGGAAAGAGTAGGAGTGTTCGAAATGCAGTACATAAATATCCGGTTAAATTCCAAACTTTTAAGCAGTGTACCGAGTGAGGACATTTAACACTGTTGATGGTTAACTTAGATTGGGTTTCAACACTGGATTCACTGTGCCCCATTATCTTCCAACATGACAGACTTGACAAGCCCTGCACTTATTACGAAATATGTAAGTTTAATTTGCTAGGCTTAGACGGCACTGGTAGAGAAACAGATGAGAATTTTCGGCCAGGGAGCAATGATAACTCACAAGATGGCACGAGAAGAGCCAAGGTTTTGACATTGCAACAAAGACGCAGCTGGAATGATTAAGGCTAAACGCCGATCACAAACAACGCCTCTGTGAAGCTAAGAACTGGTAACAGACATTTTGAATTATTATACTCAGTCCTCCAATTAGTATTCATTATACAATGAAGAGCCAAAGAAACTGGTACACCTTCAAATATCGTGTAGGAACCCCGCGAGCGCGCAAAAGAACCGCAACACGCCGTGGCAAGGACTAGACTAATGTCTGAAGTAGCCCTGGAGGAAACTGACACCATGAATACTGCAGGGCTGTCCATAAATCCGTAAGAGTATGAATAGCACGTTGCAAGGCATCCCAGATATGCTCAATAATGTTCATGTCTGCGCAGTTTGGCGGCCATCGGAAGGATTTAAACTCAGAAGAGTCTTCCTAGAGCCACTCTGTAGCGATTCTGGACATGTGGGGTGTCGCACTGTCCTGCTGGAATTGCCCAAGTCCGTCGGAATGCGCAATGAACATGAATAAATGCAAGTGATTAGACAGGATGCTGATGTACGTGTCACCTAACATCTGACATGTATCTAGACGTATCAGTGGTCCCATATCACTCAAACTGCACATGCCTCACACCATTACAGAGCCTCTACCCTGCTGATATGCAGGGTCCTTGGATTCATGAGCTTATTTCTATACCCGTACACGTCCATCCGCTCGATACAATTTGAAATGAGACTCGTCCGACTAGGCAACATGTTTCCAGTCATCAAAAGTCCAATGTCGGATTGACCGTCCCTGGCGAGGCGTAAAGCTATGTGACGTGCAGTAATCAAGGGCACATGTGTGGTCCTTCGGCTCGGAAAGCCCATATCGACTATGTTTCGGTGAATGGTTCGCACGCTGACACTTGATGATGGTCCAGCATTGAAATATGCAGCAATTTGCACTTCTGTCAAGTTTAACGATTCTGTTCAGTTGTCGTTTGTCCCGTTCTTGCAGGATCTTTTCCCGGTCGCAGCGATGTCAGAGATTTGATGTTTTGCCGGATTCCTGATATTCACGTTACACTCGTGAAATGGTCGTGCGGGAAAATGCCTCTTCATCGCTGCCATGGAGATGCTGTGTTCCATCGCTCGTGCGGCGACTATAATACCACGTTCAAATTCAGTTAAATCTTGATAATCTGCCACTGTAGCAGCAGAAACCCATCTGACAACTGCTCCAGACACTTGTTATGTTATATAGGCGCTGCCGACCGCAGCGCCGTATTCTGCCTGTTTAGATATCTCTGTATTTGAATATGCATGCCTTTACCAGTTTCTTTGACGCTTCACTGTATGAAGTAGAAAAAAAGAGTTGTTTGGCATTTTTGGCTGGGAGACCCTGACGCTTAGATTTGAAAGCGATCTGTTTGCTCTTTCTCAGTACTTAAAGAAAACTGTGAGTCCAGGATACATTAGATTGTTTAATGTTTTTCATAAACATCACAATAGAGCAAAGAATTTTACAAATTATTTCCATCTTAAAGAGACATCTGAATATTAATTAACATCTTCAAAGAACATAAGAAATTGGCTTGTTACTTTAGTGACTGGTCCGGAAGGAGAACTAGCAAGTCCGAATGAAATACCAGGGATGTTCGGAAAGTAAGGTCTTATCGGTCGCGAAATGAAAACCACAGTAAAGGTCTAACATCAATCAAACGCTGCCCATCGAAAAAACTGCAGGGGCATCTTCATTGCTCCTACAGAGTGCGGATTACAATTGTCTTGAAAAAAGCAACGCATGACATTTGTGTGATGTGGGCTGCATAGCTTCAGGTGAAATCTCTCAACAGTTCCACATACTTAGCGGGAGACACTGTTTTTTTAGTCATTTATACGCGATCGCTTCGTTCTCTGAAATGGAAAGAGCGACGTGAAGCGATCGACAGGCAAACGAAAGACACTGCCCAACACCTCTGTGCAATGTTTCATCGGATTTTCACAGTGGCTTCCATTTTGCGCTAAATCGGACCTTACTTTCCAAATACGCCTCGTATGTTACTTGCAATGACTGCGGCCACAAACTACGCGACCATACGAACAAAACAATTTCTTCGATCATACTGTTCAACAGAAATGTTAGTTCAGAATACATGAGGTGAAATCACATCTGCACAGCAATGGATAAACAACCAAGACTCTGTCGTCCATCATGTGTTAAAGAACGAACGAAAATAAGTAACCCTACGCATCTACAGTTTCCGTGAGGCTTAACGAACTTGGCCCCTACTCCCTGAAACTCGGAGTCTGAACCACTCGGGATGGGCTGTCAAGGTTGAAGCCTCAGCGCCATGCACCTCTTCTGCCCCACTCGGAGTTCGCTCCAAAATGAATTTTCGTAATTCCCATCTCACTTTCACTTAACCTCTCCTAAGAAGACACGTAGCTTTCTTCTTCCTATCGAAATCGTATGAACACCGTAAGGTCGGTCAGGCGAGACAAACGAAAAGTTGGTGTCCTGTTCCACACGAGCTTGCTAGTGGTCTGATTACCGCCTGACCAAGTGAGCGCGTCGCGCCAGCTGTGTTGAACGAAAACGGTTCGTAGATTTGTAACTGACTTGTTCCCGGGCAGACAAAATAGGTAGGCGTGTCTCGACGTAGCGTCCCGCTCAGTCGTTGTGCCAACTCCCCTCACGTCGCGGAAGTCGCTGTATTTCCAAAGGGTTAGCCCCTCCATTCTTGTAGGCGTAAACGGCCTTTTGTGAACAGGCGACAAAAAGGAACCCACGACTATTTTAAAGTGAGTTGAAAAGAAAGAAAGCGTCCCCACACAGACCGGATGCATCCATACGAAAATCCTATGAGAAAGCGTGAACTATTTATGTTACGAACGATTACAATTTCTCAACCACTGCTGCACTCAGATATAATTAACTACATGGATAATGGCGTGCTGTAAATGGCTATTCATCGATCTCGTGCAAATTGTTTGTGTCATTTCTTATTACTGTTACCATCCTTTCCCTGCCAGGGTAGCATAAGAAGCATCGTATGAAACCAGTCAGTCACTTCACTGACCGACTTGCTTCAGGTTCAGTCACATATTCAGAAAGGGTTTTCTTCCTCCGTATACAATTGTTTTTCTCCTCGTGGTGTGTGAGAGTTGCCCCTTAAGCGTACCTGCTGAATGTAGGTGACTATAATGGGTGCGTGTACAACACGTTGTCATATTTGGGTTGAATGATGATGAGAAAGGGCACCGGGTGATACCGATGCCAACTCATAGCCTACTCTTGTCTAAAAGCTCCAAAGGAACGGTTGAGCTTAACGTCCGGATGAAGAATCACCATCACCAATGGCACGTACCCTCACTTCATAATCACTGCGGAGAGGCTTGGAACTTAATGTAGGGTCAGCCGTGCATCAATCTAACAGGACAGGGCCGCTGCTGTCCATGATTTGTACAATAAACCTAGCGGAAAACGACTTTAGCCCTACGAGAGTGACCGCAGACTAAGCTGTTGCATGCAGAAAAACTTGTTTCGAAATGCAAGGACACTTGCCGGAGATTAGTGCCTGGTGGTTGCGGACTTAGAAGATAAGCATATGTAATGTTTTTCTTGAAGTTTTCTCAGGGGGTAGAATATTCCATCACTTTCGGGCGTGCTTTCGGCGGTAGTATTTTAATTTTTTCCAGTATTCGGATGATAACTTTACTGGTAGCTTCAAGATGAGTCACGGGCACAGTTTAAACCGCTCGACACAATAATGTGAACTAATGGTTCCAATTCTGCCCGTAACTCACCTTGAAGATGGCTGTAAGGTTACCAAACGAAATGTCGTTAGAAGAAATAATACTATCCAGGATGCACCCCTGAAAGGTGATGAAATATGTGCGACATTGTTGTTTTGGTCAGTCCTTAGGTAGGTCTCATGCTGCACAGCATTCCTCTCACTTACTATCTATCGCCGTCCTTATTTCAGTATCAGTACTGCGTTGCACGTCATCAATGTAACGGGCATAAATACATGAAAATATCCGGTGTCGTTCGAGCACGCGGTCACAACTTTCTAGTATCTGTGAATATCTTTACGCAGTTATTTAAAGTGGAACGATCACATGGACGTGGCCGTATAGAAGGCTAGATTGAAGAGTTATTCAAATAATCAGAGGAAAATGTTGGCGTTAAAAAACGTTTATGCCAGGTGGGTTCCCAGGATGTTGACAGTGGCTCACAAAGAAACGAGAAAAACGGTATCCAGCGAACTTTTGGAACAGTACGAGAATGGTGGAGATGAATTTCTTGGGAGAGTTGTGATGAAACATGGCTACATCATGTTTCACCAGAGACGAAGAGGCAATCAGTGGAGTGGCATCATTCAAATTCACCCAAGAAAAAAAAAAAATTCAAAACCACACCTTATGCTGGAAAAGTTATGGCTACGGTGTTTTTCGATTCCGAAGGATGTTCTGCTGTTGCACGACAATGCACCGCCACATGTCAGTCAAAAACCATCTCTTTGGGAAACTGAAAGACTCTCTTTGTGGAACAAGGTTTGAAGATGATGACTCCCTTGTGCACGCTGCCAAACAGTGGCTCCAACAAGTTGGTCGAGAACTTTACCGTGCGGGTATACAGGCGCTGGTTCCAAGATGGCCTAAGGCAGTTGAGAGGAAGCTCTCTGAGCACTATGGGACTTAACATCTATGGTCATCAGTGCAGTTGAGAGGGATGGAAATTATCTAGAGAAATGAAAATATTGTTCATGTAGAATAAAAGATGGATTAAAAAAAATAGTGTGCATTTCTTTTGGAGTGACCCTCGTACCTCTCGTGTAACGGCCAAGACTCTGAACAAGAGAAATTTCTGAATAATAGGAAGGGGTGCTAACGGTCTTTCTTTCCTCGTAACATCCTCGAATGAAATGGTAAGAGGCGAAAGTGATGCTGGCACACACCGGACAGCTGATGAAGAAGTAAATGTCAGACATTACGAGAGTGTGGCTTTCAATGCACGCACTCCCTTCCTCCAGTATTTCCGTATTCATATCGGATGAGCATCAGTGGTAACACTGGATGGATATCTATTGCTGCAAATGACAAAACTCATGAGCAGGCCGTTTGTCTCGATTATGGTACTGCTCCAGACGCAGCCGTATATTCTCTGGCATTAACAACACCCATCGCATAGGACGGTACAATCGTGGCTCTGCTGGGCTGGTCACCGTTTAATAGCGTGGTATGACGACAGGTTTAATGCGATAGAGAGCAGTACCTGTGTCCATTGGGTGCGTCAGGCGCAGGAAGGACGAGTTTGCGCGGCGTGAGGCGCACAATAGGAGGTCTTCGCTTTGCGTGGTCGGGGTTGGTCGATCGGAAACTTCACGGCGCGTGCACGTGACTTCACCACTGCGATACACGGCCGCTGGTCGCTATTCGACGATCCAGCCCCGCACACAGCTACACCGTGGTTCCACTTTGACGCTTCCAGTAAACGCGCCCACCAGACATTCTCTTTGTTCCATTAAGCCTAACTGCCTCATGCTCCGCATAAGCCATAGAAGCTGAATCATTTACTACACAGAACTGGTTTTGTTGCTGGCAACGTTATTCTGTCAGAGACGGCAAAAGGTTCGGAAGAGTACTGCACTGGAACGGATAAAGCCTGTGAAAGAGGTTGTACGACGAACGTCAACAAGAGGAAAACATGGATACTGGGGCGCAGGCGAATTAAATCTTGGGATACTGAGGAAATTAGATTAGGAAATGGGTCACTAAAAGTAGTAGACGGGGTTTGCTATTTGGGTAGCTAAAAAATGATAATGGGTAAAGGTGAGAAGACATAAAATACATAGTCGCTATAGAAAGAAAAACATTTCTGGAAAGGAGAAATATTTTAACAAGTTATATAAATTAAAGCACCAGTAAATCTTTCCTCAAAATATTTTATAGAATAGAATCTTTTGGAATATGGCGCTCGAAAAAATGGCTCTGAGCACTATGGTGCTTAACTGCTGAGGTCATCAGTCCCCTATAACTTAGAACTACTTAAACCTAACTAACCTAAGGGCATCACACACATCCATGCCCGAGGCAGGATTCGAACCTGCGACCGTAGCGGCCGCGCAGTTCCACAATGAAGCGCCTAGAACCGCTCGGCCACAACGGCCGGCTATGGCTCTACAGAAAAATGCTAAGATTATATTCGTAGATCGGAAAACTAATGAAGAAGTACTGAATCGAACTGCAAAGAAAATAAGTTTACGGCACAACTTGGTTTCAAGAATGGATAAGTTGATAGTTGATAGGGCACATTCAGAGTCTTCAAAGAGTAGGTATTTGCTACCGGAGTTAAGTAGTAGTAGTAGTGTTGTGTGTCTCTCTCTCTCTCTCTCTCTCTCTCTCTCTCTCTGTGTGTGTGTGTGTGTGTGTGTGTGTGTGTGTGTGTGTGTGACCGGGGGGGGGGGGGGGAGGCAGGTGTGGGAGTTTTAGCCCAGACCTAGGCTTGACTACACCAATCAGGTTTAAACGGAATTAGGTTTCAGCTGTCCTGCAGAAATGAAAAGACTTTCACTGAGTATATTAGCATAGAGAGCTGTACCAAACGAGTCTTCGGACTGAAGGCAGAAACGATAACATGCGTAAAAAGAAGGCTCCATTGTACTGATATTTCTGGATGCCTAATGTTTCTATTCAGTGACCATATTCATATTCTGGAGGGTAAAAGATGTATGTATAAATATTCGTAGAATCCTGTTATTCAGAACAACTGCTGCGGCATTACAGGTCGATAAGTAAGTTTGCAGAAGAAAGTTGGCTCTTCAGCAGAGACGTCTCTGCCAACAACGCAGTTCTTTTCAAAGTATAAATGAAGGTCTTGTAAATATTTTAGGTTTGCATTTTCAGGATTCCTGATTTGTGAGATCCCCCTCTGGAGAGTGAATGTTCACAAGTACATAACCATTTTGTGTTTTCTGTACTTAGTTGAAATACTGTAGTCGTATCTATGTAGCATGTATGATTACCAAACAAAAAGTGTAACTGATAATTTGCGCGTGTTTATATTCTGTGTAATGGATACTTATAAGTACACAAAGAAAAACACCGTCTCTAACATAATCATATAAAAACATTCCAGTACTGATTTGTTCGATTTCCCGATTGCATTATAACTTCAAAGAGACAACTACAGTGCAATAGAGGCAGAAAATCACACATGCAAATATTAAATAAATGTTTATGTGTAGAAATGCGGTTGTAAATGAGAATAAATTCTAGAAACGCGTTGTGCTAAGCATGAAAAAATAAATTGCTGGTGCGTTTGTCAGCCTTCCAAATAAATCAGTTATGACTGACGACATTAAAAAAAACAAACGTGTATCAGTATATAGAATGATTCATCTTTGTGGCTTGCATCAGATATTTCCTGGAACGTTTGGGATAGCTTAATTCTTCTTTCACCCATATAAACCGTGAAAAGTCCTCACTAAATAACACAAAGTGTATTTTCATGGCTATATTGATAACATAGATACTGGTATCAATTTCGCTTCCCCATAAGAACATGAACTTCTACATGAGACAGCAATCGGTTTCAAAGAGATAAGTACTGATTTCTTAGTACTGTAATTAATACGAAACTAGTAATCGGTGTTTGAACAGTGAAACGCCGTTGTATTCATCTCTTTTGGAATTACGATACTGGTAGTAGAAATTGTTACATTTGCATTTGAAAAAGCGAAATTCATAACGACATGCCTGTAATTAATATAGCTCTGAAAAGGGACTGTACGCCATATAGTGAGGGCACACTTGCTATTGATCTAGGTCAAAATACCCGGTGATCAAAAAGTCAGTATAAATTTGAAAACTTAATAAACCACGGAATAATGTAGATAGAGAGGTAAAAACTGACACACATGCTTGGAATGACGTGGGGTTTTATTAGAACAAAAAAAAAGTTCACAAAATGTCCAACAGATGGCGCTGGACAGCAAAACGTCAGTGACTGTGCATGACAATCGTGTATAAAAGGAGCTGTAATGAGAGAGAAAATCAGATGCACCAGCAGTCGCAGCATGTTGACGTTACCTGTAAAGGCGCTTTTAGTGCAGCTGTATTATCAGAATAGGGAATGTGCTAGTTCAGCGTTACTATCGCCATAGGAAGGGGATTCGAACGATTGAAGGTCCGTTGACAAATGCAGCTGTGGCGAGAATGATTTCCAAGTTCGAAGCCACGGGTTGTTTAGACGATAGAGACAGTTCAGGAAGAAATGGAGACTGTAGCGGGTTCGTCTATGGACGGGGAAGTCAGCGTTCATGCAGTCGCACGTCACACCGGCATTCCACACACTACTGTTTGGTTGGCACTTAGGCGTACCCTCCGATGCTATCCGTACAAAATCCAACGGCGTCATGAACTGTTACCTGGAAATTTAGTGAAGCGGAGTGTATCTGCAGTGTGGGCGTTTCAAAAGATGGCGGAAGATGACGATTGGTTGAGTAACGTGTTGTGGGCCGACGAAGCTTATTTCACGCTCCGAGGGTCTGTCAACACCCACAACTGCAGAATTTGGGCTACCGAAAATCCTAGAACTGTCGTGGAAACTCCATTGCACGAAGAGAAAGTCACGGTATGGGTTGGATTTACCACACCTACCGTTATCGGGTCTTTTTTTCTTCTAGGAAATGCATGATTCTGGTTTTGTAACTGCTACCGTGACGGGTGAGAGGTACGCCGATATGTTACAGAATCTAATCATCCTCAGCCTGGCTGATAAGCGCCTGCTGGAACGTACGATGTTTATGCAGGATGGCGCTCCACCCCATATTGCTAGACGCGTGAAAGATTTCTTGCGTGCGCCGTTTGGTGATGATCGTGTGCTCAGCCGCCACTTTCGTCACGGTTGAAATGGCTCTGAGCACTATGGGACTCAACTGCTGTGGTCATCAGTCCCCTAGAACTTAGAACTACTTAAACCTAACTAACTTGAGGACATTACACACACCCATGCCCTAGGCAGGATTCGAACCTGCGACCGTAGCAGCAGCGCGGCTCCTGACTGGAGCGCCTAGAACCGCACGGCCACTGCGGCCGGCCCACTTTCGTCATGCTTGGCCTCCCAGGTCCCCAGACCTCAGTCCGTGCGATTATTGGCTTGGGGGTTACCTGAAGTCGCAAGTGTATCGTGATCGACCGACATCTCTAGGGATGCTCAGAGACAACATCCGACGCCAATGCCTCACCATAACTCCGGACATGCTTTACAGAGCTGTTCACAACATTATTCCTCGACTACAACTATTGTTGAGGAATGATGGTGGACATATTGAGCATTTCCTGTAAAGAACATCTTCTTTGCTTTGTCTTACTTTGTTATGCTAATTATTGCTATTCTGATCAGATGAAGTGCCATCTGTCGGACATTTTTTGAACTTTTGTATTTTTTGGTTCTAATAAAGCCCCATCTCATTCCAAGCATGTGTGTCAATTTGTACCCCTCTATCTACATTATTTCGTGATTTGGCTCTGAGCACTATGGGACTCAACTGCTGTGGTCATTAGTCCCCTAGAACTTAGAACTACTTAAACCTAACTAACCTAAGGACTTCACAGACATCCATGCCCGAGGCAGGATTCGAACCTGCGACCGTAGCAGTCGCACGGTTCCGGGCTGCGCGCCTAGAACCGCGAGACCACCGCGGCCGCCATTTCGTGATTTATTCAGTTTTCAAATTTATACTGACTTTTTGATCACCCGGTATAATTACATCTTACATGTCTCCGGAAATATCTCTTAGCTAAATTTTTCTGTATTTAAAGAGTACCATTAAACGAAATTTTGTAATTTATTCATAGATTTTAATCTTTTTGCGATGACAAATGGGACCAGAGAGGTACTATGTCAGCTGGAGTATTTATTTGTTTACCACAGCGTGTATCTCATTGATGTTGGTGACAATAGCATTCCGCTGCAGTTTCTAGACCAGATTCGGGTGTGCACAGTATTTATGCTTTCTACGGTAATAAGAGACTGATGGGCACATATATACTGCGGCTGCGTAACACAGGTGCTCGTAACATGAATTGTCTTTTATTATGTGTGAGTGAGTCTCATTCAGCTGTATAGTTCTCGGCTGCAGTCGTGATTGCAAAACTGAACTGTTTTCTTCGCAACTTTTCACGTCTTTTATCTTCGAAAGAAAGTCACATCACGTAAGTGAGACAAAATCTGTTCATTAATTAAGAAGTGTTTTGACGCAAGTTAATTTACTAAATAACATTCCTGAAGAAATGGTGGTACAGTCTTTCCGTTTTCGTGCGCCTGGACGCCAAAATTAAAGTGACTCACAAGTTACGTAACCCACACTAGGTGTAACAGATTAGCAGAATGTAAGCTACCCCGAGTGAAAATTTACTCGCCCGCGTTATTCAATATCGCGTAGTAAACAGGAGGAAATAAAATTAGACACAATGTCCGTGTTCCTTGCCGTGTGACTGTAGATTCATGAGCGGTGGCAATATCATCTTGACAGAGAGAAAGTTATTGAAATCTGACTTCAGACACTCGTGAGTCTAAACAGTTACCTAAAATGGGCTACTGAGAGATGAAAGTTAAATTCGGATCAGTGGTATACTGCTTATCCAAAACCACAAAAACACTCAGGACGTGCACACAGCTTCAGACAAGGGGATTCTGTTTCACCCCAGAGACTCCCAAAAATATATCAAATGGATGCATCAGTTTGATACAGTGTAAGTATACTCAATACAGTGTGTGATTAAGCGGCGCAGCAATACGACTAGTTCAGCGATGTATCATCTTTTATGTTGAAATCATTTCTTATTCCTCCAAGATAAAGCTGCACTTTAGTGGTAATAATGTGGTAGTTGTAACTGTGCGCAGTCACACATTTTCTTGAAATGATATGGAAGACTGCGTGTACCAAGTAATAAACTCCATCAAGACAAGGGCGTACCGTAATAAGTCGTACAGGGCATAGGATCTTTGTACAAGGATTTTACAATAGTTTTGCAACAGTGAGTAGGACAGGATATAGTACTGACGAGAATCAAAGCTAAAGTATCGCGATTTATCGGGAAAATAAAAATTCAGCAAAGACCCATAACAATGTTGAGTCTGTTCCTATTCTGAGGCGTTATGTTGAGTTCTACTTGAACAGCTCACCGAGTTGGGTACTCATGCAGCCACGAGGATTGCTTCTGTCATTTATGGACTGAATATTGCTTTGGCTCCTGTCAATAATAGTGATAGGTTTCATGAGTTATGTCGTACATCTCAGAGGGAAAGGGAACAATAAACTGATTGAGATGACAACAGAATCTCTCAGTTGGTACTATGGTACTCATCTTTATAGCTATTGGTATGAGGGCAGCATCTTTCATGGGTTGAAGTCAGAGTTCAGACTGACAGCGCTAAAAAACACACATAATTTTAATCCGAATACTTGTAAAAGTCAACGTACGTTGGAGGGTCAAAATTAATTTTAATGAACAGTAGATTTGTTATACGAACTATAGCCTAAACATTATGTCAATATAACACGTATTATTGAATATTATGCAATCTCAGAAGCAGAAACACCGGGTATGGATGGCTGTAGCTTTTTATCCAACCACAGTATGCCAAACATGGAGAATGAAATTGCCTTTTTGATTACGAAGGGACACAAATTTAAAAACAACGATATTTTCAGATTGTTGTAGTGATTAGCTATTTGATGCTGGTGTTACAAAATCAAAAATTTATAGAAAACTATTGGTAATAGTCACAGTACATGCGTCACCAAATGGTAAACTCTGAATACTTTATTTAAAAAGTTGACGTTCTGTTACACTTTCTAATTTCTAAACGAAACGGGGTGTAATAAATGGGGAATTTGACTGCAGGCTTTCCCGGCGTAAACTGTTGATGAAGGTTTCTCGGGTCTCCAGCCGGGTGGTAGCGTTGGTATATCGCGACGTTCCGGGAAGTGTCATACTACCCATCTTCTGGCGAAGTATCGAGATTCGCGGAGAGAGGGGTATTTGCATGCCCGGTCACCCAACTCCACTAGATCTCGCCGGCAGCGTGCGCACGGAGGTGGGGATAGCGGTCGCTCAGCACTTTGAACCACAAGCAGTCAGCCTGTTCGAACACGCACCAATCACCACCTACTTTCAGAGCAACGGGGAATTCTTAGAGCAGATCGACGGTGTGGCCATGGGCAAACCTTTATATGGAACATTTCGAGGAGGTGGCCCTTCAAACTGCCAGACAGAAACCAAAGCACTTCTTCGCTATGTCGACGACACTTTTGTCGTGTGAGGACATGACAAACAGGTGCTAGATGAGTTTCTGGAGTACTTCAACAGCATCCATCCGAATATCAAATTTACGATGGAAATGGAAGAAAATGGATGCCTCCCCTTCCTTGACATGCTAATTAAGAGGAAGGTAGATGGTTCACTAGGCCATGCAGTACATAGGAAGAAGACACACACAGGCCTACACCTTCATGCAACAAGATGCCACCACCATCCAGCACAAAGACAAACAGAACTGGCCACCCTGGTACATACGGCGCGCGCCATCCGCGACAAACCATCTGAGCAGCAACACCTGAGGGAAGTCTTCCACCAAAATAGCTACAGTGAACCGCAGATCAATAGGGCGCTTAAAAGGAAGAAGGAAGCAGTGACAACCCCAGGAAAAGAAGAAGAAGAATACCAAAGACTCGCGTTCCTTCCGTACGTCGGTCCGCTCTCGGCCAAAATTTCACGACTTCTGGGCAAATACAATATCAAAACTGTTCTCCGCCCTCTACCGAAGACGAGGGAGCTCCTAGGTTTTGCCAAAGACACGCTGAGGCTTAACACACCACGAATATACAGCATTCAATTCGAATGTGGTAAACAATACATTGGACAAACACAGCGCTGTATACCTAGACGCTGTGAAGAACATATCAGATGTGAGCGACTACGTGATACAAAGAAATCCGCCATACCAGAACACAGCACAAATGAAGAACACGCTTTCAACTTCGAAAACACGTAGATGCTGTGCCGACCTCTGGCTTCTGGGAAAGTATTATCAAAGAATCCATAGAAATAAGGATTCACGACAACCTGGTCAAGAGGGATGAGGGATACCCGTCAATGTCCTCCGCCGCAGAGGCAGATAGCGTGCTTACACCGAGAATGGAAAGCGGCCGCCGGGGGCGACCGTTACCCCCAGCAATGCGATCACGCTGCCGGTCCACCGCACCATCCCGAGGTCTAGTGGAGGGGGGTGAACGCGCGTGTAAATACCTCGCTCTCCGCGAATCTCGACACTTCGCCAGAAGATGGTTAGTATGACACTGCACGAAACTTCGCGATATACTAGAGTCTCTTGCCATTTCATACACTCTACATTCTTTAAGAGAATATGTAAGCACAGTTATGGGAAACAGCAGCACTGCTGTTGCGGACAGTTTCAATAATCCATTGGATACTGTACTGTTATCGTGTAAATCCTGTACGGAATGGTGCACCGATGATGACGATGCTCAACTGTTGCTATTTAGTGTCATGATGCAGACTATAAATATGAAGAAGAGGATCACAAGGGTAATACACTGTCCAAAAAATGTGAACACCTACTAAAAGCCAGAGTAACTACATTTTGCGGCACAGGCAGTTGCGAGACGCGCAGGAAGAGAGTCAGTGACGTTCAGGAAGGTACAGGGAGTGATATGGAGCCATGACAACTCCAGTGACGTGACCAGCTGCGCTAAGGTTTCTCGGTTAAGGATCCATAGCGCGTAGAGCCCAATCGACGTGGTCACACAAATACACGATTTGGTGTGTTGTGCGTACTGTAAGACCTTCGATACACACAACATCAGATTATTTGACTTGTCGCTCTAACGAAGTAGGCGAGTGTCAGCAATATGTCTCGTGGTCTTATAGTGGCGTGTTTATCTTCTGCCGTTAGGTCAGACGATAGAAATGCCACTTGCACGCTTAGGGTAGCAGCTTGACGGCGAGCAAATTTAAACAGAACTTGATTAATTTTCACACACATTTATTAAAATAATAACAGCATAAAATTACTTAACTTGATTCTGGATGCTATTTACAATTGACAATCTGAAGTTCCTTTGGTCTCGGTAAGTTAATCTTATTCTCACATATCTCTGATACTTGACAAAGTGTCTATACATTTCTCTTCATGGCTATGTACTGGAATATGATAATCTTATTAGGCGCAGACTGAAAGTTGACTACAGACTAATGCAGACTGACTAATCGGAGGTCTGTACACTCGTTATAATGCCTCGCGCGAGTGTGATCCGCGAGGAGAAAAGGTTCTACGTTAGCAGCGATCTCATTGGCTGCGTTACATATTAATACGCGGATCGGCGGAAGCAGAACTTGGTCCGTCATTGTGGCAGCGCCATCTCGTAGAACGGAGACGGACTAGCGCTGCGCCTGCTCTGTTGTGCTTAGCGGGGCGCGCTCTAGTGGGAAAGTAGTGTACGCGCTGACTACGCGGAACCATGTACACAACATTTGGTTTAATTTTTCTGAGTCTGGCCAGCGGAGTACTCTAAACTCAATCTACTGCTCCTCGAACCACGCACATACACTACGAGCTGTGTGACACGTTGGGTTGTCGCGCTGGTACATCCCATCAAATTCCTCTCAGCATTATGGGACTTAACATCTGAGGTCATCAGTCCCGTAGAACTTAGAAAGACTGAAACCTAACTAACCTAAGGACATCACACACATCCCTCCTCGAGGCAGGATTCAAACCTGCAATCGTAGCGATCTCGCGGTTCCAGACTGAAGCATCTAGAACAGCTTGGCCACAGCGGCCGGCCTAGATGCTATGGCGCTGAGGAAAAAAAACTGAATGTAACGCTGGACATGATCCCTAAGGAGAGATGCATGATTGTGTTGATCAACTGTGCCCTCCAGAACGACTAGATCGCTCAGAGACTGTCACGAAAACATTCCCCAGACGATAACGCTCCCTCCTCCTTGCTGGACCCTTCCGACAATTGTTACATGGTGTTCCCCTTCAGATGTTTCACGCCTTACACGCCAACGGCCATCTGTCCGATGGAGCATAAAACGTGTTTTATCTGACGAGACCAGCTGTCGCCAATCTTTGTATGTCCAGTTTCGGCACTGGCGTGCAAATCCTGCCTTCGTCGCCGGTGAACAGCAGTTATCATGGGTGCCCAACAGCGTATGCTGAACTGTCGTTGGCCCGCATCTCGTGGTCGAGCGGTAGCGTTCTCGCTTCCCACGCCGGGGTTCCCGGGTTCGATTCCCGGCGGGGTCAGGAATTTTCTCTGCCTCGTGATGGCTAGGTGTTGTCCGATGTCCTTAGGTTAGTTAGGTTTAAGTAGTTCTAAGTTCTAGGGGACTGATGACCATAGATGTTTAGTCCCATAGTGCTCAGAGCCATATGAACCATTTTGAACTGTCGTTGAGGAGACGCTGTTGGTAGCCACTTGGTTCATCCGGGCGGCCAGCTTCTCAACAGTTGTTCGCCTGTTCTCCCGTACGCATCTGTGGCCCGTGGTGTATCACAGCTGTTTCGGCGTCGGTTCTGAATAGCGCTATTTTGCCAGTGCTCGGTATACTTTAACCACAGTGAAACGTGAACATTTCAGAAACTTAGCCGTTTCGGAAATGCTTCCACTCTTGGGCCGAATACCAAGATCACGCCCTTTGGGGCTTCAGATAAATAGCTTCGTTTCCGCATTATGAAACGACTGCACTGTTCCTGTGTCTCCCCGACATGTTTTATGTACCCTACACTGCCAGTGTGTCACCTCCCCTCAGTGAGCAGTACGTATAACATGTGTGGTGATCACATTGATCTGACTGGACCGTGTTGTATTCGTCAAGTAAGAAATGGTATCTGCACAGTAGATCAAGACTTTGTGTTCTGCGTTACGGCAGCTCTTCTCATGAGGGAAGTCTCGTCAGAGAGGTCCACCACATGAGCGTCTAGGAAAGTGATTCCAGTCGTGGCTTCCAGTTGCCTTCCACTGGTGATGATGAAATGAAAATGAGTACAACATAACTACCAGTCCCTGCGCGGAGAAAATCTCAGGCCCAGCCGGGAATCGAACCTGGGCCCCTTTGCGGGACAGACAGCCGCGTTGACCACTCACCTATCTTTTTTTATCAAAGACGCTACGCTTTCTTTTTGTGCCCGACCGAGACTCGAACTCGGGACCTTTGCCTTTCGCGGCCAAGTGCTCTACCATCTTTTTTTTTTTTTTTTTTTTGACCTTTGCCTTTCGCGGGCAAGTGCTCTACCAACTTTTTTTTAATTTTTATTAAGGAAGGGAAAATAAACATGTGCTCCGATTTGTAGTGAGAATAGAATGAACATAGTATATATCAGTTCTAGGCTGCCGTTGCGCAATATAAGAAAAGAAAGGAAATGTCTTCTTGAGGTGCACAAAAGACTATCACTTCATTGTCGAAAGGAAAGTTGCTCCGCTGCTCTGCGAGAGAAGGAAAATGTTGAGAGGAAAATGGGAAAGAAAAAAAAAAGCCTTCTGCATTGGTGAGAATCTGAATAGTACACTCCTGGAAATTGAAATAAGAACACCGTGAATTCATTGTCCCGGGAAGGGGAAACTTTATTGACACATTCCTGGGGTCAGATACATCACATGATCACACTGACAGAACCACAGGCACATAGACACAGGCAACAGAGCATGCACAATTTCGGCACTAGCACAGTGTATATCCACCTTTCGCAGCAATGCAGGCTGCTATTCTCCCATGGAGACGATCGTAGAGATGCTGGATGTAGTCCTGTTGAACGGCTTGCCATGCCATTTCCACCTGGCGCCTCAGTTGGACCAGCGTTCGTGCTGGACGTGCAGACCGCGTGAGACGACGCTTCATCCAGTCCCAAACATGCTCAATGGGGGACAGATCAGGAGATCTTGCTGGCCAGGGTAGTTGACTTATACCTTCTAGAGCACGTTGGGTGGCACGGGATACATGCGGACGTGCATTGTCCTGTTGGAACAGCAAGTTCCCTTGCCGGTCTAGGAATGGTAGAACGATGGGTTCGATGACGGTTTGGATGTACCGTGCACTATTCAGTGTCCCCTCGACGATCACCAGAGGTGTACGGCCAGTGTAGGAGATCGCTCCCCACACCACGATGCCGGGTGTTGGCCCTGTGTGCCTCGGTCGTATGCAGTCCTGATTGTGGCGCTGACCTGCACGGCGCCAAACACGCATACGACCATAATTGGAACCAAGGTAGAAGCGACTCTCATCGCTGAAGACGACACGTCACCATTCGTCCCTCCATTCACGCCTGTCGCGACACCAGTGGAGGCGGGCTGCATGATGTTGGGGCGTGAGCGGAAGACGGCCTAACGGTGTGCGGGACCGTAGCCCGCCTTCATGGAGACGGTTGCGAATGTTCCTCGCCGATACCCCAGGAGCAACAGTGTCTCTAATTTGCTGGGAAGTGGCGGTGCGGTCCCCTACGGCACTGCGTAGGATCCTACGGTCTTAGCGGGCATCCGTGCGTCGCTGCGGTCCGGTCCCAGGTCGACGGGCACGTGCACCTTCCGCCGACCACTGGCGACAACATCGATGTACTGTGGAGACCTCACGCCCCACGTGTTGAGCAATTCGGCGGTACGTCCACCCGGCCTCCCTCATGCCCACTATACGCCCTCGCTCAAAGTCCGTCAACTGCACATACGGTTCACGTCCACGCTGTCGCGGCATGCTACCAGTGTTGAAGACTGCGATGGAGCTCTGTATGCCACGGCAAACTGGCTGACACTGACGGCGGCGGTGCACAAATGCTGCGCAGCTAGTGCCATTCGACGGCCAACACCGCGGTTCCTGGTGTGTCCGCTGTGCCGTGCGTGTGATCATTGCTTGTACAGCCCTCCCGCAGTGTCCGGAGCAAGTATGGTGGGTCTGACACACCGGTGTCAATGTGTTCTTTTTTCCATTTCCAGGAGTGTATCTTAAAATTCCGGCAAGAACTAAAGTCCCAGGAATCAAATAGGATTCATACATACAGGCAACTGGCAACCTCTACTATCTAAATATTGTATTTGAAGCATTTAACCGTTAATTATGATTTTCAGCATATTTCCAAATATCTTCCTGTAGTCACAATGTTGGCTTATTATAAAGTGTTCAATTTCTATGTAAGAATAATAGTCTAGGAAAGTAGCAAGCCTATTCTGCATAATAAACGATGCTGTGTGGCCCATGATCCACGTTGTAGCTTTGTTATTGGTCGTGGATACCTCAGTTTTTGTGGCTGAGTGATCTCTAAAAGGTCTACACCACTGGGCGTCGTACGGTCTATCACTGACAATCGTTGACGAAGAAATGTTGCAATTTCTTCTGCATGTCCGCACGTGAACCTATGAAGGAGCGTATCGACTCTTCCGCATGCGTCACAGTTGGGAATTGGATGAAGGCCTATTTTATGTAGCTTTTCATTCGTTGCTACTTTATCGTTGACTGTGAGATACCAGTCGGCTATGACGCGTGATGGTAACATGTCGTTGTGCACATTCCGCCATATTATACTCCAATGTGTATGTGGATGTTTTTCTTCGAGACGATTCCTGTGGTTTGTTGTCATGAGAAGGTCATAAAGCTTCCTGTTCGTCAAGCTTCCGGTATCGACGATGTTGTGTCGAATGTAGCTCATTTCCATGTAGTACAGTCGCACATGTCGGTAAGAAAGTGGAATGCCTGCGATATTAACGAGTGGGTCAAAGCTAGGAGGCTTCCACCGCTGAATGAGGTTTCTGATGAGACTGGTCCTCCGGGTACGAAACTCCTTCCTGATGCGATTTAGGAGCAGAGTGACACATTTTTTGTGTACTTTAATGAGGTTAAGGCCACCTTTGGACGAAGGTAAGGTTAAGGTATCGAATTGAACTTTTAAAATATGCCCCCTAAAAATAAACCAACATAACGCTTGTCGTATACTCTTGGCTAGGTGGTCGGAGATTGGAAGAATTTGCGCCAAATAATTCATCTTGCTCGTAATGGCGATTTCGATGGTCTTAACTTTCTGTAGTATGTTCAAGTCACGATCGGAGTGAAGCATCAAGGCAGCACGTAATTTATTAAGCATGTGTGACCAGTTCTTCGTCAGGATTTGTCTGGTTTCGCCTCAAAAGTAACACCGAGGGTTGTGTGAGAATCCTTTACCTTGCACCAGGTAACGTGGGATATGTCTCCTATACCGCCACCGATCTGCAAAACCGTGGTTTTAGTTCTATTGAGTATTGCTTCTGAAAGAAACGTGAATGTTTGTAGAAGAGTTGTTGCTGACAGAAGTTGTTGCGATGATGACACAGTTACACATATATCGTCAGCATACGCAATGCATGGGATAGTGACAGACTCGACGCTAAGCCCGATCCCGCTATGCGCTAAGTTGTTCAGCAGTGGCTCTACTGCAATGGCGTACAAAATCAATGACAGAGGACATCCTTGGCGTATGGATTGCTCAATGGAAACTTCTTTTGTAAAATGGCCATTAATGAGAATCCGTGAAGAGGCGTTTGTAGTAAGTTTGCGAATTAATTCTATGAGATGAGGTACAAATCCTAGTTTCTTCATGCTTTGAAAGAGGAAATCATGTCGTACACGGTCATAAGCCTTCTCAAAATCTAGAAAGATCAGAGCGCCCTGTCCTTTAGTTTCAGCATACGAACAGATGATGTCCCTCAAATCGCAGGCAGCTGAGATTGCTCTCCGGCTTTGCACTGCACTGTACTGGTAACTGCCTAAAATCTTGTACATAACGGTTTGCATCCTTAGCTTAATCGATCTGGTGATGATTTTGAAGTCGGCATTCAGGAGTGTGATGGGTCGCATGTTTTCGACCTTCCTGCTGTTCCCTTTTTTCGGTAAGGGCAGGATGATACCTTCCGTAAATGCCTTGGGTATGACTTCCAGGTGCCAGAGTTCATTCGCTATATCGAGGAGTGTCGGACCGAGGAGGTTCCAGTATCGCTGGTAAAACTCAGCGCTGAGACCATCGGGTCCTGGTGATTTCCGTTTCTCTGCACTGTGGACCGCCAGTCGGATTTCGTCCTCTGTGAAAACAGATTCCAGCTTTGCATTATCCTGTTGTGACAAGCGACAGCTCAAGGTCCTAACAAAATCCTCGCATGAGTGTTCATCAACGAGTTGCTTCTTGTAAAGTTGACTATAATAGTCGTAGACGTGCGAGATGATGTCACGTTGCTTCGTGATGGCATTCTCAGCGTCATCAACGACGGCTTCAATCAACATGGCTTTACACCGTTTCGTCGTTCTCAGGATGTGGTACAGAGAGGCCCGTTCTTCGGCGGCAACGTCCTTGGGGTGGGCTCGCACGATGATGCTATGCATTCGTCGGCGTTGTATCGCCGTGATTTTCGCTTTATAGCGTTTGATCTTTACGTCGATGTCGCGAGAAGGATTGTTAGTGCGACTGTACAGTTCTCTCAAACAGCGATAATAAAATTCAATAGTCTGTTTCTGCCAAAAGCTTTTTTGTCGGCCGTAGCTCATGAGGGTGAGGCGTAATTTAGGCTTAGCATACTGAATCCACCACTGTAGAACGCTAGCGTAACGACGTCGGTGCCGCTGGAGCTGTTGCTACGTTAAGTTCACCTCCTCCTCAAGCTGGGCATCCTGCAGAAGGCTGACATTCAATTTCCAGTAGCCCTTCCCGCGGTAAATTGGCTGGCGTTGTAGGTTGAGGTAACACTGATATGGACAATGGTCGGAGATATTGACACGAGCTATGTCACAGTTCACAGTGTGTCGCTGGAGGGCATCGGACACATAGATCCTATCCAGCCGACTGGCAGAATGACTGGTTACGAAAGTATACGCTACCCGTTCACCGTGCAGTTGTTCCCATGTATCGTGAAGACGCATGCCATGAATTAAATGTTCAAGTTCGATACATCTGTTCGTGTTAGGAATTTGGTCTCTGTCGCTGAGCACACAATTGAAGTCACCACCAAGGATGAGATGTTCACGATAAGCGCTAAGAAGAATGGGAACCTCGGTTTTATAAAATTTTGAACGATCTCTCTTATGAGTGCTACCTGAGGGGGCGTACACGTTAACAATATGCACACCATTCACTCGAAGAGAAATGCCACGACCACTGGGCAGCCGCTGCACATCCGTAAAGGGTATACCGTCGCACAAAAGGATGGCAGTGCCTACAGCAACCTGAAGATTGATGTTATCAAAAAGAACGTAACCAGGCACTTCTAAGGCTGTGACTACCTCCTGTAGGAGGGCAATGTCAACGCTGGTACCATACAAGAAATCAGTTAGCGAACGGAGTTTCACCGCACTTTGAATTCTATTCACGTTAAGTATGGTAATGTTGTAGGTTTGGCTGTCACCCATGATGGTTCAGAGGACAATGAGCTCTGAGTTTTGGATCGTCCGTCTCTCCGGCTTTGAACCAAACTCGTTGGTAGCGTTTGGAGTACGAAACGAAATGTCAAAACCAATAACGGATCAGGGAGAGGAAGTTCGCAGCGCGATGATCATGCGCGAGAGCAGCTACTGCTGCATCTCCTCGTTCTGCTGCCACCACGGCTCATTGCTGTCGGGGTGCTGCGCGGTGCGCGCGCCGCCCTGCCCGCCACCGCCGGTTGAGTCTGTCAACGTGGTCGCATCCGCCTGGCCACCACACGGGGCTGCGACTGACGTCAGCGAGTTCCTGCGGGAGCGCTGCTGCAGCTGCTCGCTGCTCTGCTCACTCTTCCTCTTAGCCGTTACGGTGCTCTGATCCCTCTCAGCGCGATCGAAAACACACTGAACGCTGTTCGCTCTGTTAATTGTCGACATCTTACTTACAACAGTTATACAGAAACAAACGTTAACAGCGCTCGCACACGCTGCTCAGCTCTCCACCTCAGCAGTGCTCGCGACGTAAACACTGGCCCGTGCTACCGCCCGTCACCGCGCGATGTGCACTGGCCGAGTGCCGGAACACGACTGTTGGGGCGGATAGTAGATCAAGGGTACAATTTAAGTAAGGTTATACCAGGAAATTACAAAATATAAAATTAAGGAACTAGTTAGCCATAGTGATCCGTCTACAATACAGCTTATGCCTGTAGTCCTTTTCAGTCACTAGAGTGCGAGTAAGGAAGACTGCGCCTCCATAAATGTTAAGTAACCTCCTTTGATTAGAGTTTGGCATTTTTCTTATTTTCCTAGACATGAAGAAACTCATTAACAATAAAAATAGTGATAATTTAGAAACCTTCCATCTTTACTGATTCAGCGAAATTACAGAAAAACTAAATGGGATAGCGAGACCAGGATTAGAAACATGCTCTTGCTGAATATGATTCTAGTGTTTTAATCATATTGTATCTTCGCTGGACAATTTCTGTTGTCAGCCATTTTTACTTGTTGTTATTTACTGATATATAGATTTGCTCTGCGCCATATCTCGTTGCTGCACCTTTGACAGGATGACTCTGACGTTTCTCACTAAGCCATGCCTTAAGGTTATCCCTGAAGAGTATTCGAATTGTTGGTTATTAAAAAAAACTTAATCAACAATCACGCACTACATATTGTATGTAGCATGCCAGAAACTGTGAGTTCCAAGGTAGTCAGTTACTGCTGCCATTAGACTATGTTGATTTGCCACAGTATATTAACCTGTTTTCATAAAGTTCAAAATACCACAACGAACTTGTATTTGACAGGGACGAAAGGCTATAAAAAGTAAATTATCTTTGGCTTAAGTTTTCTTTGCTGAATATTCGCTGAGTACAAAACAATTATCTAAAAGCGTTTAATATAAATATATATTAAAAAGCAGTTACATTCGTAAGTTCAAATGGTTCTGAGCACTATGGGACTTAACATCGGAGGTCATCAGTCCCCTAGAACTTAGAGTTACTTAAACCTAACTAACCTAAGGACATCACACACATCCATGCCCGAGGCAGGATTCGAACATTCGACCGTAGCGGTGGCGCGGTTCCAGACTGAAGCGCCTAGAGCCGCTCAGCCACACCGGCCGGCACATTCGTATTTCTAGTTCCTTATGATATTCCATAAAATTAACGTCATCAGTATTAAAAGCGTTATGTGATTTGACAGTAACTTTTAAGGACATTGAATCGTCGGCGTCTCTTATCAATTATGAAACATGTGAAAAGTATATCGTATTTGTTGGTAGTCTTGTGCGTGGCATATTTACTAGATAGAAAGGTGAGGGTGGAAATAAGAGAGAAAATTGCCCGATAAATTATGATTTATTTCACAGATGTAAATTTAATTTAATTTGATAATAACCGCTTAAGAGTTACTAGTTTATAATGAAAATTGGCAATAGGGAAAATTGTGTCCGTACTGCATTTGCAGTAAAAAGAAACAGTGTTCGCTGTGTGTAGTATTTATAACTTTACCGTTAAATAAACCAGAGCAGTAGACGATTATAGTTCATGGATAAATTTAATTAAATTTGCGGAATATTATATTTCATAGTTATAGCAATTGCAAAAACCGGAATGATTGGGTAGCAATAATTTTCTAATTATCTATAGGTGGAGTCAACTTACCGTGCTGGTACGATTATCGAATGCACATAATTACCGGCCAATTTCAATGACATCTATTTGTTATAGAATCATCCAACATATTTTGTGCTCAAACATAATGACCTTTCTAGACTCTGAGAAGCTCATCTGTAGAAACCAGCACGATTTTAGGAAACAACGGCCATGCGAGACAAGGCTCGCCTTCTTTGTGCATGATATACACCAGTGGCTATTAAAATTGCTACACCACGACGATGACGTGCTACAGACCCGAAATTTAACCGACAGAAAGAAGATGCTGTGACCTGCAAATGATTAGCTTTTCAGAGCATTCACACAAGGTTGGCGCCGGTGGCGACACGTACAACTTGCTGACATGAAGAAAGTTTCCAACCGATTTCTCGTACACAAACAGCAGTTGACCGGTGTTGCCTGGTGAAACGTTGTTGTGATGCCTCGTGCAAGGAGGAGAAATGCGTACCATCACGTTTCCCACATTGGTAAAGGTCGGGTTGTAGCCTATTGCGATTGCCGTTTATCGTATCGCGACACTGCTGCTCGCGTTCGTCGAGATCCAGTGACTGTTAGCAGAATACGGAATCGGTGAGTTCAGGAGGGTAATACGGAACCCCATGCAGGATCCCAACGGCCTCGTATCACTAGCAGTCGAGATGACAAGCATTTTATCCGCATGGCTGTAACGGATCGTGCAGCCACGTCTCGATCCCTGAGTCAACAGATGGGGACGTTTCCAAGACAACAACCATCTGCACGAACAGTTCGACGACGTTTGGAGCATCATGGCCTATCAGCTCGGAGATCATGGCTGCGGTTTCCCTTGACGCTGCATCACAGACAGGAGCGGCTGCGATGGTGTACTCAACGACGAACCTGGGTGCACGAATGGCAAAATGTCTTTTTTCGATTGAATCCAGGTTCTGTTTACAGCATCATGATGGTCGCATCCGTGCTTGGCAACATCGAGGTGAACGCAAATGGGAAGCGTCTATTCTTCATCGCCATACTGACGTATCACACAGCGTGATGGTATGGAGCGCCATTGGTTACACGTCTTGGTCACCTCTTGTTCACATTGACAGCAGTTTGAACAGTGGACGTTATATTCCAGATGTGTTACGACCCGTGGCTCTACCCTTCATTCGATCCCTGCGAAACCCTACCTTTCAGCAGGATAATGCACGACCGCATGTTGCATGTCCTGTACGAGCTTTTCTGGATACAGAAAACGTTCGACTACTGCTCTGGCCAGCACATTCTTCAGATCTGTCACTAATTGAAAACGTCTGGTCAATGGTGGGCGAGCAACTGGCTCGTCGCAATAAGCCAGTCACTACTCTTGATGAACTGTGGTATCGTGTTGAAGCTGCATGGGTAGCTGTACACGGCATCCAAGCTCTGTTTGACTCAATGCCCAGGCGTATCAAGGCCGTTACTGTGGCCAGAGATGGTTCTTCTGGGTACTGATTTCTCAGGATCTATGCACCGAAATTGCGTGAAAATGTTATCACATGCCAGTTCTAGTATAATATATTTGTCCAATGAATACCCGTTTATCATGTGCATTTCTTCTTGGTGTAGCAATTTTAATGGCCAGTAGTGTATTTTCAGTTCAGGAGCACTAGTGGGTGGGCAGTGCGAGGTCCATAGTATGTGCTGTGTTGATAAAGCGTCTCTGACCCTGGGCACTCTTACCACTATGGGTAACTGATTACAGATGTAGCAGTTACCATAAACACGGCAAATTACCACCGCTCTTTCATCCAGTTAACACGGGAGCGCAGACAACTTCTTTTCGCATGTTGTTTTATCTTTTTTCCTGCAGTGGATTCTCTTTGCACATCCTTAAGGGGACCTGGACGTGAAAATGACAATGACAATGAACAAATCTCTGCACATTGGCCACCCCTCCCCCCCCCCCCCCCCCTGTCGCTGCTTGACACGCAAAAGCCTGGTTTTCCTGGCATACCTCTCTAAACGGTGTTGTGTCAGCAACATTTATAGAAACTGGCAAGGTTTTGCACTTTGAATGCTTATCAAAACACTGTCAGGCTTGTGCAAACAAAAATATTGGCACTCATTTGAGTGTAAAAAATTTTGAAGGCGCCAGTGGCAGCATAGAAATGCGTAATTAGTATGTTTAGGAGGTCTGATACGGCCCGTCTTGGTGTAATGTATGTTTGATCACTTTGGGGATGGAGATTGTAAACGCCATGCAAGTGTAGCAAATGACAGGATATATGGAGGTACACAAATACAGAAGCTGGAGTGTATGGGACATGTCCAGAAACGATTGGGATCCAGGCTGAACAAGCTGTGTAAATGCCTGAGTGGTAAGAAACTCTCAGACGGAAAATGTATAGGAGGGGTTGGTCGTCTGACAAAGTGTGAAATAGACAAATTGTCTCAATATTATGGACTTGCAATTACACGAAATGTTGGAGATTTCGAGATATGAGGAAAGCCTTCTGGCAACTTGGTTTCACAAATTTTCTACTGATGAGAACCTACAGCATGGACTATGTCCCAAAGGTGAAACTTCATGGTGCAAGTACTGGGTGAGTGATGCTTCAGGCAAGGAATATCACCATAAACATTCCATGCCTGCCACAGTAATGGAAACAATAAAGCCAATATACAGGGACCTTGCAGATAAAAAATTACTTCACAAATGTCTACATGGCCGTACACAAAACCCTAATGAGAGTTTCAACAGCTGCGTATGTCATCGAGTACCAATAACAGTGTTTGTTGGATGGACAGTACTCAAAATGGGTGTGATGGATGCTGTCATCTGTTTCAATGATGGTGTAATCAACAGGACAAAAGTAATAGACAAATTAGGCATCCAGTCAGGAAATAATATGATAGCTGCTCTGACTGCCATAGATTGTCAGCGACTAGTTGAAGACAAAAGGGCTGTGGAAGCCACCACTAAAGAGTCCAGAGTAAGGAAAAGGCTCCTGAAGAAGTCTACAGAGGATAAAGAAGCAGCTGGCTAGCAAGATTATACTGTTGGAATGTTCTGAAAGAGGCATACGGTGAGTCAAAAACATTGTGAACATTCTTTTCCCATTTTCTCGAAACTACATTTTCCGAACATTAGGTATATATAACTTAACAATGGTTTTACCCATGTTCACCAAATTTCTTTCAAGTGAATAATGGAATAGTATCTTTGTATTATGCCTAATACACCGCAGAAATGATCTATGTTTGTTATTCTGTATGTAATTTTAGCGGTATTTGTTAGACAAAATAGTAATGTTGTACAATAAGGGTTTTTCTGTTTCCTCAGATATCCTCCACACTACAAAACGAGAGGCATAATGTGTTCCTACGAATGTTGACAGCAGCCTGCCGCAATTTTAATGCTGTTAAACTAATGATAGACCAGAAAATGGTACCAGAATGGGAACGTGTATTATAAAAAGATCTATTAGGCAAAATACTGTAATTCTTAAACTATAACAGATATTTCAGTAAATTTCCTTTTACAGCTTGGGTTAATGTCATTCATTGTTGGTAAAAAACCACAACTTCCTCCGAATTGTAGATCAAGAGTAATGTGCAATGAGAGCGAGGTATAAAAATGCAGCCCGTTCGCGTCCAGGTCCCCTTATGTGTTTTAAAATAATCTGTGTACGTTTAATACATCGTAGAGAGACCGTTAGTATGCCAAAATACACGGTATATTTTCTCGATTAAAATCTTTTGTCACACACCACGGTGAACGCATTGTAAGTTTCATAGAACGTAGTACGTTTCGAAAACGGGGCGTAAATATGTAGTTAAAAATAATATCACGATAAGTGAATAGTTCCTTATACGTTATGAATCGATGCATGACTTTCTGCATATACCTAAAGGACAGTTTGTTTCATACAGAACTCTCAAATTACGTCTCCCGAACAATGTTTGATTTGCGCTTGATCAATCTCTACTGATTCCAAGCTTTGTACTGCATTCTGCCACGTAAGAAATTCAAGCTATCGGAAAGATGGCAACTTACCAGTACACGCTGCTGAGTGATATAACGATGTTACATTCAGGGTGCTTCCACCCAGTTGGCCGGCACTGTTTTTCGAAAATGTCGCGTCCGATCACTTAGCAGTAAAATGCGTTTCAGGCAGACCGATTAGGGCGAATTGAATGGTAAACCTTACACGACCTGGAAACCGCTTGAAAATGGAGGGAACTGATTGTGCTTCAGAACTTTAAACTGGAGAATGGTACAAAATTAGCACCGTTCAATACTAATGTCAAAATCGAACACTTTTGTCTTAAAAGTGTATTTTGTATTTCGCGCTGATTGATCCTATTGTAATACTTTTCCCGGCAAAGCTACAAGCCATGAAACGCCAGCTCATTCAACGGAAGCGAGTGATAAGTATTATCCTATAACGCATTTCCTCACCTGCAATGCCACTACTTGTGTCTGACAAAAGGAGTTTTGGTATAAAACAGTGAAACGGTTTTGTAATGGAATTTAATGTATGTTGTTATTCTTTCAGTAATGACATACTCCAACGAACATGCATTTGGTTTATTTCACTCCGAGAATGATGCCTGAATGACCTCGGAACAGAGCGGCTTTATGCAGAGATATACTGAGATTGTCCCCACAGGTCACTACCTGTTTTTGATGATTCTGAGCACAGATTCGCATTAGTGGCATAAGAAAATGACTCATAGTCGTTATAATCGAGTCAAAAGACGCTCTCGAGCCAATAGAAGCGCAGAGTTTCTTGCTGCATGTATCTTGACCAACATTTTTCCACACGAAGAACGGCAAGGGGTTCTGGGGTGAGGAGAGACGCCGTCTGAAAGTTTCAAGATTATGGTGATTTAGGTTCGTTTCACTTCATGTTCATCAGACATTAAACGAAGATGATTTACATGCCAGCATCTCTATTTGCATCTGTTTTCTAATTAAAAATATGGACTATCAACTTCCATACTGTGGACTGATGGGGTTGCTTTCATATCAAATAGAGAGTTAAATATTCAGGTTTTCTCTCTTGGGAAGATAAAATGCAACGTTGCTTACGTCAGGTAGATAACCAAATACGTCTGGAGCTGACTATTTCGAACTTATCCGTGATGAAGTTATCGGACTTTACTTTTTATGAACAGTGCAATGGTGAGTGAAACACTCAGTTTCTACAACACGCTCTGACAGCGTTACTAGCAGATGTTCCATTAGCAGCAGCGGAAAGACACATGTTCGGCGCATTTTCTTGGCGGTCAGTAGTACTTAGAATGAAATTTTTCATAGTCTATGGCTTTTTAGAGGAGACCAATGACTTGGTCACCACGGACGCCAGATTTAGCACTCCTTAATTATTTCTTTTGGGGGAGCGTCAAAAACGCTACGCATCACTGAAGTTCTACAATGAAGGATGTGATGAAAACTCAATACAAAAAGCATTTTGTTCGCTTCTAGTTGCAAAGATTATACGGGGTGCACAAAGGCGGCCACAGCTGTTCTTAGGAAAAGACGAAACACCTTATGAATATCTATTACCGTAAACCTAAACAGGAACATACATTCTTTTCTAGTAATATTTATAAGATTTAATGCGACAAAAAGAGATTAATCAACAGGGAATATATAAGAAGAGGCTCTTCCACCTCACTCCAACATTAAGAAAAGTCATCCACTGGTCCAATAGTCTACAAAACTACCTGTTCTTCCTGTTAAAAACTGCTCACATCATCAGCTCCAGGAAGAGTTATTCGATGGTATCAAGGTCTCTCTATTACTTAAAATCTCTATAGATATCGGTCTTAAGACATCGTTTCATAAACGCAATGTTATGGGGGCTAGAAATTAAAGATGGAGCTTCTTGAAATCACCTACTATTTGCTGACGATCGAGTAGTTATAGAAGAAGACGGGGAGGTTGCAAATTGTATGTTTACCCAACTAGCAACAGAATATAGAAACTGGGGATTGAAGATTAATTACCAGAAGACAGAATACCTCACTACTGATCCAGATAACTTATACATAGAGGGAAAGAAAATGAAGAAGGTCAACCCTTTCTGTTATTTGTGATCCATTTTAGAGTTTCAAGGGAAAATCAGAGGTAGAAGTTAATAAAAGAATTGGTAGTGTAAAGAAGGTCATTGGGATGCTCAACTCAATCTTATGGTATATCATATACAAATCGATACTAGAGAGCTTAGTTGTATATGGAATGGAGACTTGGACTACAAATCTGAAACACTTAAAAAAACTGCAAACAGTAGAAATGTATATCTGGAGAAGATCAGCAAGAATTTCTAGAAAAGAGAAAGTAAGAAACGACAAAATAATAAAGAGAATGGAAGTAAGAGAAACAATACATGACGTGATGGATAGAAGGAAGTTACAATGGTACGGGCGTGTAAGAAAAAATGGAGGAAGTCAGAATTCCGAAAATGATCCTGGAATGGGAACCAGAGGGAAAGAAGAGAAGAGGAAGCCCTATGACAACGTGGGGACAATGAGAAGACTCGGCGCAGAGGAAGAAGATAGAAAACATCGAAACACCTGGAGGGACATCCTGAGGGGATAAATTAAGATCTCATGTAAGAGATGTAATAATTTCCGGGTATTTGTTATGTTGGAGAGAAATCTTTGTATAAAGGAAAATCTCAGTAAATAAAAGGTCAAGGACTCTGTCCAAATAAAAAAAAAAAAAAAACAGTTTTCAGAACACCATTCACGGTGTTAATTTCGTACCAACTTCTCATTTGAAATTCTGATGTTCAGTTTTTTATTTCCATGTTTAACCAGTTTCTAGATAACGAAAGACTGGGCGTATTTATTTCCAAAAATAAAGGGTCAGACGTCTGATAAGAGACAACCTGAGAATTGAATGAAACGGTCATATTTTGTAGCTGGCTTATATTCTGTAGCTGGCTTAAGAATCACGGTAAAACAGAATTAAATGTAATGTAAACGAAGTGCAGATATTCAAAATATAATCAATATGACGAATTTACAGATGATAAACGAAACAGAAATAAGAATAGTTCCATTTCCTTTTTTATCTTCGTTGAAATGAAAGTTACGTGACCTAACACATAGGTATACGCTGCAGTTCGGAGAATTTCCTGCAGCCAGACGTCTACATGTGAGCGATCCAGTTCAGCTGTTCCATGGTACCGTCGTGAAAAGTGTCTCCCAGCTGAGATTCTCTGCCAGGACAGCAATCTACGACTAGGCTGAGAGAAAGCTGCCGCGTTGGAAGGTGAGAATTCTCGCCGAGGATGCAGCTAGAGCTGAGCTGTGCCGTGCAGATTGCAGCCGAGGCTTGACGTGCAGCCAGGGTACTCACGTTGACGTTGGAGTCGCGGATGTAGGTCTCGCGGACGGTCTCCGGTCCCTGGTCGCGTGGCCGGTACTCCAGTCTGTAGCCCAGGAACTCGCCGTGGATGGTCTCGTCAGGGGGCGCACGCCACGTCAGCTGCACCGATGTCGCGCTGATGTTGTGCGCCGTCCTGATCACTGGCTTCCCGTTTGGCACTGCAACATCATTTCCTAACGTTGTATTTTCGATTTTACAGCAACAAAGTGCACAAAAAAGTGTTACTGAAATGTGGGTGTTCTCCGAAACTTAACGTGATATAAATTCTTTGTTGTAAGATTGTGACGGAACCGTGGGACTGCTACGATCGCAGGTTCGAATCCTGCCTCGGGCATGGATGTGTGTGATGTCCTTAGGTTAGTTAGGTTTAAGTAGTTCTAAGTTCTAGGGGACTGATGACCTAAGATGTTAAGTCCCATAGTGTTCAGAGCCATTTGAACCATTTAACATTGTGATAGTCAACACAAAATGTTTTGTGTTTCACTGAATATATTTGCGTCACGAAACAGAAATGGATTGAGAGGTGGCTAAGCGATCAAAAGTGTCTTTCAAATACGGCAGAATGTGATGTACTATAATAAAAATTATAACCACTGTGAATCAAATTAGCACATTTTCTTTAACTAAAAGTCATCTAATGAAATACTTAAAATATCAAAAAGGTTCGGGGCAAATGGTTCAACATTTAAGTTTAATAACATTCAGAACATCCAGTACCGTACTGCTCACAGGATAAAACAAACTAAAAAGAACAAGCTGCTCTTACAGTTAAATAGACGTTTGCACCACACTGAGCCTTCTGGCTGTGAGCATTGCATCCATACTCCGCAAGCCACCTGACGGTGTGTGGCGGAGGGTACTTTGAGTACCTCTATCGTTTCTCCCTTCTATTCCAGCCTCGTATTGTTCGTGGAAAGAAAGATTGTCGGTGTGCCTCTGTGTGGTCTCTAGTCTCTCTGCTTTTATCCTCATGGTCTCTTCGCGAGATACACGCAGGAGGGAGCAATATACTGATTGACTCCTCGGTGAAGGTATCTTCTCGAAACTTCAACAAAAGCCCGTACCGAGCTACTGAGCGTCTCTCTTGCAGTCTTCCACTGGAGTTTATCTATCATCTCCGTAACGCTTTCGCGATTACTAAATGAACTACATCTACATTTATACTCCTCAAGCCACCCAACGGTGTGTGGCGGAGGGCACTTTACGTGCCACTGTCATTACCTCCCTTTTCTGTTCCAGTAGCGTGTGGTTCGCGGGAACAACGACTGTCTGTGACTGTCCTGTGACTAAGCGCGCTGCTCTCCGTCGGATCTCCTCTATCTCTTCTATCAACCCTGTCTGGTAAGGATCCCACACCGGTGAGCAGTATTCAAGGAGTGGGCCAACTAGTGTACTGTAACCTACTTCCTTTGTTTTTGGATTGCATTTCCTTAGGATGCTTCCAATGAATCTCAGTCTGGCATCTGCTTTACCCTCGATTAATTTTATACGGTCATTCCATTTTAAATCGTTCCTAATGCCTACTCCCAGATAACTTATGGAATTAACTGCTTCCAGTTGCTGACCTGCTATATTGTAATTAAAAGATAAGGATCTTTCTTTCTATGTGGTCGCAGCACTTTACACTTGTCTACATTGAGGTTCAACTGCCATTCCCTGCACCATGCGTCAGTTCGTTGCAGATCCTCCTGTATTTCAGTGCAATTTTCCATTGTTACAACCTCTCGATATACTATAGCATCATCCGCAAAAGGCCTCAGTGAACTTCCGATGTTATCCACAAGGTCATTTATACATATTGTGAATAGCAACGGTCCTACGACACTCCCCTGCGGCACACCTGAAATCACTCTTACTTCGGAAGACTTCTCTCCACTGAGAATGACATGCTGCGTTCTGTTATCAAGGAACTCTTCAAACTAATCACACAATTGGTCTGATAGTCCATATACTCTTACTTTGTTCATTAAACGACTGCGAGGAACTGTATCGAAAGCCTTGTGGAAGTCAAGGAACACGGCGTCTACCTGGGAACCCGTGTCTATGGCCCTCTGAGTCTCGTGGACGAGTAGCGCGAGCTGGGTTTCACACGATCGTCTTTTTTGAAACCCATGCTGATTCCTACAGAGTAGATTTCTAGTCTCCAGAAAAGTCATTATACTCGAACGTAATACGTGTCCCAAAATTCTACAACTGATCGACGTTAGAGATATAGGTCTCTAGTTCTGCACATCTGTTCGACGTCCCTTCTTGAAAACGGGGATGACCTAAGCCCTTTTCCAATCTTTTGGAACGCTACGCTCTTCTAGAGACCTACGGTACACCGCTGCAAGAAGTTCCTTCGCGTACTCTGTGTAAAATCGGACTGGTATCCCATTAGGTCTAGCGGCCTTTCCTCTTTTGTGCGATTTTACTTGTTTTTCTATCCCTCTGTCATCTATTTCGATGTCTACCATTTTGTCATTTCTGCGACAATCTAGAGAAGGAACTATAGGGTAGTCTTCCTATGTGAAACAGCTTTGGAAAAAGACATTTAGTATTTCGGCCTTTAGTCTGTCATCCCCTGTTTCAGTACCATTTTGGTCACAGAGTGTGTAGACATTTTGTTTTGATCCACCTAGCGCTTTGACATAAGACCAAAATTTCTTAGAATTTTCTGACAAGTTAGTACATAGAACTTTACTTTCGAATTCATTGAACGCCTCTCGCATAGCCCTCCTCACACTACATTTCGCTTCGGGTAATTTTTGTTTGTCTGCAAGGCTTTGGCTATGGTTATGTTTACAGTGAAGTTCCCTTTGCTTCCGCAGCAGTGTTCTAACTCGGTTGTTGTACCACGGGGACTCTTTTCCATCTCTTACGATCTTTCTTGGCACATACTCATCTAACGCATATTGTACGATGGTTTTGAGCTTTGTCCACTGATGCTCAACACTGTCTGTACTTGAGACAAAACTTTTGTGTGAAGCCGTCAAGTACTCTGAAATCTGATTTTTTATCACTTTCACTAAACAGAAAAATCTTCCTACCTTTGTAAATATTTCTAGTTACGGCTGAAATCATCGATGCAGTAACCGCTTTATGATCGCTGATTCCCTATTCTGCGTTAACTGTTTCAAATAGTTCGGGTCTGTTTTTCACCAGAAGGTCTAATATGTTATCACCACGAGTCGGTTCTCTGTTTAACTATTCAAGGTAGTTTTCAGATAATGCACTTTAAAAAAGTTCACTGGATTCTTTGCCCCTTCCACCCGTTGTAAACGTTTGAGTCTCCCAGTCTATATCTGGTAACTTAAAATCTCCTCCCAGAACTATAACAGGGTCGGGAAATCTACGGGAAATATTTTCCAAATTTTCCCTCAGGTGCTCAGCCACAAGAGCTGCTGAGCCAGGGGGCCTATAGAGACATCCAATTACCATGTTTGAGCCTGCTTTAACCGTGACCTTCACCCAAATTATTTGACATTTCGGATCTCCGTCAATTTCCTTACATACTATTGCACTTTTTATCGCTGTAAACACGTCTCGCCCTTCAGTGTACAGTCTGTCTCTACGGTATGCATTCCTATCTGCGTTTAGAATTTCATTTCTGGTAGCATCCAACATTCCGTCCCTAGTACCATGTGGGCATTGCGACCGTTTATTAATGAGAGCAGTTCTGGGACCTTTCTATAGACGCTCCTGCAGTTTACTATCACCACATAAATATTGTTATTCCCCGTTGTGTTTTGCCTACTACTACATTGTCGCGTCTCAGGAGGCGTCTTGTCGGGCCTAGGGAGGGATTTTTCTAACCCAAAAATCCACATGTGCACTCCACACGTACTCCGCTACCCTTGTAGCCGCTTCCTGCGTGTAGTGCACGCCTGACCTATTCAGGGGGACCCTACATTTCTCCACCAGATAGCGGAGGTCGAGAAATTTGCACCCCAGATCTCCGCAGAATCGTCTGAGCCTCTGGTTTAAGCCTTCCACTCTGCTCTAAACCAGAGGACAGCGATCGGTTCTGGGAACGATACTACAAATAGTTAGCTCAGATTCCACCCCTCGAGCGAGGTTTTCCGCCTTCACCAACTCCGCCAACCGCCTGTGTGAACTGAGGATGACCTCTGAACCCAGACGGCAGGAGCCGACATGAACAACAATTCGCAGTCGGGTGCACCCAGTGCTCTGTATCGCCGCCGGCAGGACCTCCTCCACGTCTCGAATGAGACCCCCTGGCAAGCAGACAGAGTGAACACTGGCCGTCTTCCCCGACCATTCCGTTATTTCGCTAAGGTGCTCCATCTCCCGCCTAACATTGGAGCTCCCAATCACTAATAAACCCCTCCCCCCGTGTCTGCTCGGACCTTGCTGAAGTAGCGGCCACATGTCCACTCACAGACAGAGCAGGCGACGCCACACGGCCAGTCTCCTCATTGTCCCTCGGCCGCGTGCGACGCGAACGCCGCTGAACCCTCCACTTCCCTTGGGGAGAGGGTGGCCCAACCGCGTCCGGTACCCGCGAAGATGTCTCGACAGCAGGTACAGTGGGTGAAGCATGTAACACCTGGGGTGTACCATGCGACGCACCAGGCTCCCCACTGCCGCTACACTCCGAGGCAGCAGCCTGAAGGCGGCTGACCGCGGCCATCAACACGGTCAGAAGTTCGCGAACAGTGGCCAACTCCTTCAGCGACCGTACACAGCACTCACACATCCCATCCATCCTAAGAAATCAACAATTTACTGTAGAGAGTTAATGAACGTTTAAATAGACTGCTAATTCACTGAATGCGGCTGATAGCTGACTAAACTGTGGTTGCTAGACGCTTCTTGTTAGAAACAAACACAAGGAAAAAGAAGTGGCAAGTAAGAAAAACACGGTTGATTCTTACATTTACGTAGCTTTCTGTATAGCAGATGTGAAGCAGACGGCAGGTACGACGCCGTGATGCCAGTACGCTATCTGTTAGTTGACGACTTTGCAACCATTATTAGTACATCTGCTATCACCCAGGTTCCATATGCTGTCAACAGATCAAAATCGACGTCGTCTTTCTAGGTGTACTATTTTTTCCGGGGGTGTTATATTCATTACCGGTAATGTCCTTTGCAGTTATCAACAGTTTTAGTCAAAAACAGTTGTGCAAAGAGTTGATTTAATACAAGAACCAAAACCAACATCTACTACGTCTACAAGGGACTAGAGAAATGTCTCATATACACGAGTAAACACCTATTCGCCAAGATGCCAAAACGCATTAAATGTCTTATCGGTAATACAGATGAGTATAAGACAAAATTAAAGTTCTTTTTCTTGGGCAACTCTTTCTACTCCACCCTCACAGAAAACACTTAAAAAATATAATTTAGATTACGTCATATTTTATGTCATTATAACACAATTAAGGAAAAACAGGTATAAAAATAAAAAATAAACTATTCTGTTTTCTAAAGCTTACTGGTAGAAAGAGTTACAATAATGTACGAGGGCCGTTTAATAAGTAATGTCCCACATTTTTTTCACAGAACATATTTATTGTTAAAAGTTAGAATTTGGTGATAATATACATCAACACGTCTTTTCCATGTCCTACTTTTCTACGTAGTCTCCAGCACGTTCCATGGTCGAACCCCAACGTTGTGGAAGAGCATGTATTCCCTGCTGGTAAAAGCTCTTGTCCTGTAGTCGTAGCCATGTTTTCACTGCATGACTGACAATCTAGTCATCTTCAAAATGTGTTTCACGTAGACAATATTTAAGCGACCCAAAGAGATGGTAGACCTTTCTTTGAATCTTGTGGTCCGCTGTGAGCACTCAACCCATCGTGAGCACCTCTTTGAATATCCGAGAGTCTCGATCATTGCAGACGCACTTACGATGCTGACCGACTGCTGTAAAGCCAAATGACGAGATGTGATGCGCCAGTCGGCACGGATAATGGCATCCGCACGATTCAGCACGTCAGGAGCAGTGGCTGTGACAGGACCTCCCGATCGTGGCGGATCATGGAGCTCTGTTTCTGCAATTCATGAGGCTGTAACTTTCCTTTCCCATCGCCCAACTGCACTCCTATCAGTTGCAGCATCGCCATGCACTGCACACAAACGTTTATGGATGTTCACCACGGTTTCTTTTTCTGCACACAATAATACAACAGCACGCTCCTTGTTACGTGAGTCGCATGTAGACGTCATTCTAACGCTGTACTATGGCTCTGCCATCTGCCAGTACCGTTCGAAACTTCACAGGCGCACAGAACAAACATCAAATGTGAAGCACCAACAAGGACGTTTGTCTATGTATATTAATGGCTTCTTTTTTTAGGTGGGGCATTTCTTATTGAACGACTCTCGTACAAAGACTTAGGTAAGTTTTACATTTGTAAACAGTTTTCTAACGTTGTAGTACACTACTGACCATTAAAATTGCTACACCAAGAAGAAATGCAGATGATAAACGGGTGTTCATTGGACAAATATATTATACTAGAACTGATATGTGATTACATTTTCACGCAATTTGGGTGCATAGATCCTGAGAAATCAGTACCCAGAACAACCATCTCTGGCCGTAATAACGGCCTTGATACGCCTGGGCATTGAATCAAACACAGCTTGGATGGCGTGTACAGTTACAGCTGCCCATGCAGCTTCAACACGATACCACAGTTCATCAAGAGTAGTGACTGGCGTATTGTGACGAGCCAGTTGCTCGGCCAGCATTGACAAGACTTTTCAATTGGTGAGAGATCTGGAGAATGTGCTGGCCAGAGCAGCAGTCGAACATTTTCCGTGTCCAGAAAGGCCCGTACATGACCTGCAACATGCGGTCGTGCATTATCCTGCATGAATGTAGGGTCGCAGGGATCGAATGAAGGGTAGAGCCACGGGTCGTAGCACATCTGGAATGTAACGTCCACTGTTCAAAGTGCCGTCAATACGTACAAGAGGTGACCGAGACGTGTAACCAATGGCACCCCATACCATCACGCCGGGTGATACGCCAATATGGCGATGACGAATACACGCTTGCAATGTGCGTTCGCGATATCGCCGAACACGGATGCGACCATCAAGATGATGTAAACAGAACCTGGATTCATCCGAAAAAATGACGTTTTGCCATTCGTGCACCCAGGTTCGTCGTTGAGTACACCATGTCCGCCACTCCTTTCTTTGATGCATCGTCAAGGGTAACCGCAGCCACGGTCTCCAAGCAGATAGTCCATGCTGCTGCAAACGTCGTCTAACTGTTCGTGCAAATGGTTGTCGTCTTGGAAACGTCCCCATCCGTTGACTCAGGGATCGGGACGTGGCTGCACGATCCGTTACAGCCATGCAGATACGATGTCTGTCATCTCGACTGCTTGTGATACGAGGCCGTTGGGATCCAGCACGGCGTTCCGTATTACCCTCCTGAACCCACCGATTCCATATTCTGCTAACAGTCATTGGATCTCGACCAAGGCGAGCAGCAGTGTTGTGATACGATAAACCCGATCGTGATGGGTTACAATCCGACCTTTATCAAAGTCGGAAACGTTATGGCACGCATTTCTCCTCCTTACACGAGGCATCACAACAACGCTTCACCAGGCAACGCCGGTCAACTGCTGTTTGTGTATGGGAAATCGGTAGGAAACTTTCCTTATGTTAGCACGTTGTAGGTAGGTGTCGCCCCCGGCGCCAGGCTTGTGTGAATGCTCTGAAAAGCTAATCATTTGCATATCACAGCAACTTCTTCCTGTCGGTTAAATTTCGCGTCTGTAGCACGTCATCTTCGTAGTGTAGCAATTTTAATGGCCAGTAGTGTAGAATCCATGCTATCACGTGCGATAATGGTGGACCGGAAAGTGGGACCGTTAGAGGTAGAAACGATACTGAGTGTCTAATATGACACCTGAGTACTGTCCTTGCAGATAGAGGATGAAGGAGAATGCTACATATTGCTTTGCGCTCATTGCTTTCCTGATATAGTTTGTTATATCAGTTATCATCTAGGCCTGCACTCTTCTACACATCCTACAAGGATGCAAGCAGTATGCAAGCAGTATGCAAGCAGTATGCTAGAGCATCCTTTACATGCTAACGAAGAAGTCTTGAGGCAGTAAACGTGTGCCGCCAATGCCTGACTTGGCCAGTTTGAAGACAGAAGGTACTGGAACGTATCGGAGCGTCTTATCAACATGCCTTCCCACCTTCAGAGATTCAGTGAAGCTGTTCAAAAAGTTAGAGATCCGTAGCAGCAACGTATATAAGAAGCTAAAGTACACATCGTCGCTAACTGCAAACAGCGATTTTCCGACAACATATATGAAACAACAAGTAATTTTTTGTGTCCTCTAGAGAAATGTGGCTCCATACTTAACTGGTACTTAAACTGTTGACGGTAAGGACACAGTTAAATGCTATTTCAAGCTACAAACAGGCAAAATGAAATGTGTACAATTATCAACAGCGATCTAAGAGCAAACTTCATGAAAAACCTTTTACAGAGAACCCTGCTACGTTTTCCCATTTCTCCATTTTGGATTCTTGAATCAGTCCCCATGTTGCATTCATCGATCCTTTGCCGCTGATGATGGGCAGAGCTCCAATGAGAATGTCTCCACTTAAGGATGTCTCAGATGATACCTTGCAAAAGTAAGTATCATATTTTGGAGTCTTTACAAAGGAAGACTTAAGTGAAAGACCGTAAGAGAAACAGAAAAACGATAGTTACGAGTTTTTTCTTCTTGCATTCGATGTATATCCCACCAAGTAGTAGCCTAGACTCAACAATGTTGTCTCCAAGAGTAATTCAAATTTTTTTGTTGATTATAAGCTCATATGTATTTTATTTGCTTAATCCATTGTTTTAATAAATAACGAGTCATTTTATTTGTGTAGATAATGTTCAGGACTGAGTAAAGTAATGGAGGCTAGCTTCTTGTTGTTCAGTTGTACCCGAATATTAAGAAATAACCGGTGACAAATTACCGCATCATTAAGGACAGTGACAAATCAACCCTAGCCTACAGTTTGTAAAATGGAACGGAGAGGGTTTCATACTATATTGAAAAAGGAAGGAAATATATTTTGTCTTGTTAACGGTAGCTGTTTAGTAATGCGTGTAAATGTTTCATATACAATGGTGTTCAGGAATGAGGCAACAATGGTAGTAATTGTGTCGCTGTTGTCCCCATGAGAATAAAATTAAGTACGGAAAATGTAGTAAGTCCTTAAAGTGTCGCATTTCGAATATAAACTTGCAGGAACAAAATCCGGACAGCAATTGACAGATGAGATGCTATATAATTCACCAACAGCAGATTACTTTACACTGTTGCACACGAATACGTGTGTCAAATCGCTGCATTTCTCTATCTACTTTCACTTACAGTACTTGAACAATGCTTGTTCACAGGAAATTATGAAATAAAATTTGCAGAACTGTAACTAAACTTCACTCCAACGTCACCGTCGACTAAAGCTGTAAGCAACACGTAATAATAAAGACATTGAGAAAAATATCACCCGTACTCGTTGCAATATAATACGCGACAATCGTACGCCTAACGCGTCTTTATTGCTCTCTTATTAGACTTAAGAGAATGGAATAGAAATGATACCGGTACTTCAGTAAACTGAAATTTGAGACATTCCACTATTGATGTACTATGCTGTACAACTCCTCTATTGCGGCGAGAAAATACTTTATTCAAAATTCGACAAATTCAATTTACAAATCCCCATGATGTACAACTTCGCTATTTTTTGCCATGTTCATGTAATAATTTGCATAAGGCGAATGTAATAGCATTCATCTCCATTCAGCTGCAAAGCTTGTATACTGGAATTAAAACATCTTTCTCACAACGAACTAGCAAAATAAATGGATAATCATCTTTCACTGAGGGAACTGCTGCCTAAAAACGTGATGGTATAAGAAAAAGGAAGAAGAGCGTATAACGTCCCTTAGATAGTGTGGTCATTAGCCGTGGAGTACAAGCTTGGCGAACGGAAGAACGGGAAGGGACCATCCAGACATTTGCCTGGAGTGGTTTAGGGAACTCATGGAAAACTTAAATCTGGTTAGCGGGGATCTTAACAGGCGTCCTCACGAATGCAGGTGCAGTGTGCTAACCACAGCCCTACTTCGTTCGGTCATGCTGGCAGAAATGTGTTCGCAATAACACAATGTTACTGCAGTCCGTATAGCGCAACACACTAAGAAGGTAGAGCACCGTGGCCGGTAAAAAGTCCATGCAAAACAGTTAACCGATTGTTCACCATGTAATGCTCATATTAATATTTACAAGTAGGTGTACAGCTCATACTGATGTGGTAAACATTTCAGCAGATTCCTGAAATACAGAAATAATTTGAGTAATCCACTAATTTCAATTTCACGACTCTTCCTGTATCTGTTTATGGGCACTGCTCTTTTCATGTGTACATAGTCATAAACCCAAGAGAAAACTTTGGTGTACTAATTTGAATTCCACTGCAAAGTGGAACAAGTGCTGAAAATGAACTGTGCGAATTCTGCATCTACATTGATACAAATGAACGTAGAAAATCCTTTATTTCTACGTGTCAGCACTAAAGTACCGCACTCTATTATTCTGATACAGCAGCTATTCTCGGAACTAAAGTGTTTAATCGCTTCGTTTGCTATAAATTACAGTCGACCCTCCTTTTCGCGTATATTAATTGACACAGAGAAACCTCCAATTTTTTGTAACGCGCAATGACTTTTATTTAGCTTCAGTAATTCGGTTCTATGCTTTCTTTGAAATTTCGCAAATCGTATCATTTGCGGTACATGACAAGAAGGAAGATTAAATATAAACGCCTGCAGAGGTGTATCTGCTGTTCTCATATTGAAATTAAAAGTTAAACGGCATGCACTCACAAACAACTACCGCTTCGTTTCAAACGAGTTCTTTAACGGTGAGCTCTGAGTCGTGAAATGAAACTTTTCGTTGCTGTGCAGCGTTTAATTGGCTGGAATAGAGGATCCTACATGCTGTGCTATCCCGTAACGTAAAGGCGGTAAAACGGACACCATATTATTCTAGGAAAGCTCTAGAAATTTCCGATTGGTATGCAACACTTCTGAGCGGGAAAGTGGCTGACAATTTTCCATATGCCTTACTTTTTCTGTTATTCTGCAGCACTGATTTTCGTCCTTCCTGCCGTGTGCATTCCTTTCTTCGAATTATATTAAACTCAGAGAAACAATAAAAGTAGATAATTTGTCATCTTCGTAAAATACTGAGAGAGATTATGTGCTACGTTAGAGTTTGTGGCTTAATAGATTAATTGGCCACGATTACGATGGGGCACAAATCCACAAAGTAGTCACAGCACAGGAGAAGACAAAATTTGCTTCCGAAGTCACTGGTTATGGATTAAACTGACCTTCATAATGGGTGTAACAACGTCGCCATATACTTGAGAACCTTACAATATTGTTCCAGTACAAGCTATACAGAATAAAACTGTCAGGCATAACTTCAGAAAGAGGAAAGTATGTGCGTGAATGAGTTTTGCGAAAATAAATACATGAAATAATTCATTTAGGCTTTGTTGATGGAAGCTCTTCAAGAGCTGAATGACTACAGTTAAAGATATAATTTACCACTGTTTCAAGAAACACTGACAAAAAAAAGTGTTCTACTTGTAATAATTACATTAGAGCAAGTACCAACAGTACCTGCGTGATTTGTTTTTTCCGCTGTCAAAAACCAGCGTGATACCAAATATTCTCTTAAATTAATATTTTTGAATTTATTCTTCTGGGCAATTCATTAAATGCAATTTTTATTTTGCCACCACGATTTTATTAAAAATCATTTAGCACCGTCAAATATTTTCACCCTCACACAAAACACAGCGTTGTTCCTGCACACAAAACAACATTGGATTTTATGATTTAGAACAGTTCTGGCACTTTTTGGCTCAATATATATTATGTTATTCTAAATTGCCATTATATGTGTGCTTGTTTCTCTGTTGGCGTAACTGCTGTTCTGGGTACGGCACTACGAGCACTAACGATTTAAATGTATTCTGTTTATGCCCTCATTTTGTAGCTTCTTCAGGTTTTTACTTGCTATTTCCTCTGTCTTTTACTGTATGTGTTCGAGATTTGTTTGGGTCTATAACGGGTGTACTTATTGTAAAACGAGTACAGTGTTTTCTTACGGATACTGAAATTAGTTTCATGTGGTGAAAAAAAAAGAACAAGTATGGCAATACCTTCAAGATTTACTCGTTTTGGTCCAGAGTCTATGTGTATGGCAGTTCACGTTCCACTCTGGCTGCTCTTTGGTTGCCCGCATCTCATGCCCTTTTCTTTTTTTAAATTCCGACATAAACTACCAACAATTTACGAATATTTATTAATCCCTGCTATGGCATTGACAGTTTTCCTTTTCATTTTCCGGCTATGAATGTTTTGCCAACCAGGAAAGTAGATACATTCTGGTCTCAGAAAATACTAGAAATATTGTCAGAAAATTTGCGAGAAAAGAAATATCAAAGGAAATGAGGAAGACATTGTAATTGCTATTATCGTGTGTTGACACGAGTTGTAACTCAATTTTTTGATTGAGCGAAAGTGTTATGTGCCACATGAAGCAAACTGAAAACGTTGAAAAACACTAACTGACCAAATACTTAATGAAATATCTAGAATCAATATAAGGACACATCTCATTCTTACAGAGAAGCCATGCTCTCATTTAGTACAAATGTAATCAGAGACAACTCGGCATTTTCGTGTCATTGCTGTGTCAGACTCACCTGTAACTTAATTTTCCCATGCGATTTAGTAAAAAACAAAGAGGCAGCTGGTGAGAATTTATTGATGATGGCCCTTATGTGTCCTGTGTTGAATGGCATGTTCTGTTACCACAAAATCAAACAAAAGAAAACAATAACAAGGAAATACCGCCGGCCTGTATGACCGAGCGGTTCTAGGCGTTTCAGTCTGGAACCGCGCGACCGCTACGGTCGCAGGTTCGAATCCTGCCTCGGGCATGGATGTGTGTGATGTCCTTAGGTTACTTGGGTTTCAGTAGTTCTATGTTCTAGGGGACTGATGACCTCAGATGTTAAGTCCCATAGTGCTCAGAGCCATTTGAACCAAATAAAAACCGCGTTTAGTGGCCGTGCGGTTTGAGGCAACATGTAACGGATTGCGCGGCCCCTCCCGCTGGAGGTTCGCGTCCTCCCTGGGGTATGGATGTGTTTGTTGTTCCTAGCATAAGTTAGTTTAAGTAGTGTGTAAGTCAAGGGACGATGACGTCAGCAGTTTGGTCCCTTAGGAATTCACATACATACACACACACACACACACACACACACACACACACACACACACACACAAATAATACCCCAAGGAAAACCTGTACAACTACTTGCTCATTATTGACAGTTATAAGTTAAACTCTTAAACGTAAAAACTTTCGCTACTTTAATTGAACATCTTAAAATATATATTCGTTTCCACTTTTTTCCGACTAAACCTCCCAAGATTATTCTGTCGTGTTCTGCACAATCAAAACAGGAAGTAGTACGTAATACAAACAAGAGGGAGCTGTTCATTTTTAGAAACACCTACCACCATTCGTTAACTGCCCGCAACTAAATAGCAAGGGCGTCTCCGCTAGAGCATGACTCTGCTTGATGTATCCGCAAAACACGATCGCACGACAGTGTTGCAAAGAGTCATTACTCTCTCGATGACATCCCGAATTTATTTCTCGCTAGCAAGTGAATAACCGATAAAATTCAACTAGGAGTCGGCAATGAAAGATAGCAGTTCCACATAACAGACCATAAATAAAGAGCGTTCTTGCTATCTGCTGACGTTAAATGGTTTTTATGGGTTGTTAATGTTTTATGCGACTTATGGCCATCGTCTGCGGTCGACTAGCCGATAAAGATTTGAAATAGTAGGGGTCCAGTGTACCATATAAACTGCATTCAACCCTTCCAGTTTAGTTGCCGATACATTTCCGTTTCAAAAACAAGTTACCTACAGTATGCACCTTACGAGAGATAAGTTTCCACGTAAAATCTACTTTTACACAAAATACGCTACATTTACAAATTTTCTCTGTATGCGGGGTAATTGGTCTTATTGTTTACCACCTAACTGCCTCTACGAAAACGTAAATTTCTTTAAGTTTTTACAGATAAACGTGACATAATCTCGCGGAAATCAACAATAGCTAAGAGTAAAGAGACATACAGGGGAACAATTATTGAACTATATGAAAGAAACGGAAATTAGTTACAAACTACGGTGCGCACAATCTTTATTCAGCATGCAATCGTCACTACAGATATTAGGATTTAGGTTATGACATGTTCGATACGCCTGCCATAATTGGTGATGACGGGGCGCAGACGAATAGCGAAATTTTGCACGATCTGCTGAGGTGTCGGAACATCGATGCTGTCGATAACTTCCTGAATGGCTGTTTTCAGTTCAGCAATGGTGTTGCGGTTATTGCTGTACACCTTGTCTTTAATACAGCCCTACAAAAAGGGGTCTCATGTGTTCAGATCCGGAGAATATGGCAACCCATCGAGGCCCATGCCAGAGTCGGAATGCGACCCCCAAAGTGCTCCTCCAGGACATCAAATACTCTCCTGCTTCGATGGGCTCGAGATCCGTCTTTCACGAGCCACATCTTGTCGACATCGGGGTCACTTTGGATAATGGGGATGAAATCATCTACCGTTCGGTAGTCATTGCGCCATCAAGGAATATCGCACCGATTATTCCGTGACTGGACATTGCTCATCACAGAGTCACCCGTCGCGGTTGAAGAGACTTCTCGGTCGCGAAATGCGGATTCTCAGTCCCCCACATGAGCCAGTTTTCCTTATTGACAAACCCATTCAAATGAAAGTGGGCTTTATCGCTGAACAAAACCATGCGCGTGCGCATACTAAATCCCATAATGCCCCGTGGCCAAACGTGCAGTTTGAATGTCCTAACGCAAACGGTTCAGAAGTTACGACAATTTTATTTCATATAGTTCAATTATTGTCACCTTGTATATGGACAACAAAAATATACTTTACTATAATGAGGTTTAGAAACATGAGGAGAGGAAAAAGTGATGAAGCCATGTCTCGGCAATCTCTTTTCTTACAGGGGTGCTGCGCAAGATATGCAGCAGAAGTTCTGCGAATTTTGGAAGCCGGGAGATGAGTTACTGGCGGGAGCAAAGGTGTGTGTGTGTGTGGGAGGGGGAGGGGGAGGGGGGGTTCCATGAGTCGTGCTTTGATAGCTTAGTCGGTAGAGCACATGCCTGTCAGAAGAACAGGTGCCAGGTTCGAGTACCGGTTCGTCACGCAGTTTTAATCTGCCAGGAAGTTTCAGATCAGCGCACAATCGGCTGCAGAGTGAAAATTAGTTCTGCCTAAGAGATCTAGGTAATTTTATTCTATAATACTGTTTTGCTCAAAATTCCGCTTTTGTATGATGTGGTTTTCCAGAATGACGAAATCTGACGTGAAGTGTCATTCAGAAAGTATCGTTTCTATGTGATAAACCCTTCCACAGAGAGAAAAACGTGAAAACAGTGAAATATTTTCACCTACCCAGAATATTTGATAGGAAATTTGTTATATGACCCTGCTTCAACAAGGTATTTGCTGAACCAAAAATGGTTCAAATGGCTCTAAGCACTATGGGACTTAACATCTTAGGTCATTAGTCCCCTAGACTTAGAACTACTTAAACCTAACTAACCTAAGGACATCACACACATTAATGCCTGAGGCAGGATTCGACCCTGCGACCGTAGCAACAGCGCGGTTCTAGACTGAAGCGCCTAGGACCGCTCGGTCACAGCGGCCGGCTGCGGAACCATCTGTTGAAATTATCACGTCTAACGTGTTTCCTAACTTGTGGGAATATAGGAACATTGCACCTATTAACGGAAACGGAAAGTAATCCGTGCTTCATAAAGCACGTTCAAAAGGTATTTCTCACCTGGTAGGTGTACGGCTGATAGTATATATGCAACAAATGAACGACTTTGAAGACAGAAGAAACGGACGCAAGCTTAAGCATAACAGTTAAAAACATTAATTTTGTAATAGGATATAGAGAAAATAGGAAAACTTTGAGATGTTAACATAAAGAGGCCACTGTCACGCAATTTTCACGTTCAATGAAGTAGCTAGGCATGATACATTTGATTGAACATTAGACTTACAAAACGTCACTGTAAGTGGCAAAGAAGAAAAAAGGTTAAGCTTTGATCTCTTGTCCACACGAAAGTAATTAGAAAGGAGTACTGAGTACTTGCTTTGGTAGAGAAGGATAGGGACTGTGGGAAACATCACGAACTACCTTTCGAATACTGATAGAAAACTGAATCAAGAAGACCCGGCGAATATTTCTGCCTCGCTCCTCCAAAAATACGAGTGTAGTCCCTAACTAGTGCTCCAAATCCAAAAATCGTAAGAAATCGTTTATCGCAGGTTGCCTGAACAAAAACTTATTTAATTTTCAATTTTCAACAATTTCCTCCACTACCTTAAGTAGGCAAGTAGCTGACTGTCACAAAGGCGGCAGGAATCAACGAATGTGAATGTTGTAGTGGTGACCCAGCAACCACACATTTCAGTGGCGTCACCGGAATACGTCTTCCATTTCATTATGACTCACATCACGATAAAAACGATGGAGCACGATTCTTTGTACTCAACGTATCAAGTAATCCTATGCATCGGTGAGTGAATAAATAGTATGTCCATTACCGAATGAGGTGGCACATTTGCAAAAAACCGTGTGCATATTCGGGAGGAAGGTGGTTCAAACCGCCATTTACCTTCCGGATTTAGGTTTTGCGTGGTTTCCTTACATCACTCAAGGCAAATTGCACGTTATTTTCTGCGGTGTATGCAGGTCTGCTCCCTCCATATGTCGACTACCACAATTATGTACATGTTTCGCGGGCCAGGTCCGGCAGCTGCCTCAAGTAGGAGGTTAGTTGTGAATAGAAGAGGCAACGTACTGTGCAATTGAGCCGCCAGCAGCCGCCACAGCATGCGAGAACGCCAGCTTCGCCACTGTCACGTGCTCACGTGGTGCCGCGCATGTGCGCTCCCTGCCGCCGTTGGATAAGCAGCTGCCAGCAGAAAGTCGTATACTCCTAGCTCACTCATTTGTTACTTAGTTTAATTCTTAATTTATTTGCGTGTTTTCGTACTTGTATAGTTTAATTCATAAATTTCGGGCGTATTAGAGTATTTGAGAGTTGTAGCATCGCGTTTTACTACATGAATAGTGTAAATTCGCGTAGTCGTCTGTCTTCTGTTTTTGCTTTGAACGGCCAGTGTCGGTTGGTCACAGCCAGTGTGCTCCCTGCCGCCGTTGGATAAGCAACTGCCAGCATAAAGTCGTATACTCCTAGCTCACTCATTTGTTACATAGTTTAATTCTTAATTTATTTTCGTGTTTTGGTACCTGCATTGTTTAATTCATACATTTCCGGCGTATTATAGTATCTGACAGTTGTAGCATCACTTTTTAGTACCTGAATAGTGTAAAATCGCGTAGTCTCCTTCCGCCGCCAAGCAGTGTGTCAGCAGTGCGCGAGTAGCAGCATTACTGCATTTACTAGGCAGTCTTGTATTTTAATAACCGTTTAAATTTTGTGTCGATTTGTTTTTGCTCTCTGTAGATTAATTCAGACGTTCTTTGCACAACAGTTTTAGCATGGATAGGGACTGCAACTGCTGTGTTCGCATGCAGGCTGAGTTGGCATCCCTTCGCTCCCAGCTTCAGGTAGTGTTCGCTTCGGTCACACAGCTTGAGGCTGTTGCCAATGGGCATCATTGTGGGGGTCCGGATGGTGGTTTGTCGGGGACGGCCAGCTCGTCCCACGCATCCCCCGATCGGACTACGACTGTGGATACTGCCCACATTGAGGCTGATCCCTCACCTGTGGTAGAGTGGGAGGTCGTCTCGAGGTGTGGCAGGGGGCGAAAGACATTCCGGAGGGCTGAACGGAAGGCCTCTAGAGTTTGTCTGACGAACCAGTTTCAGGCTCTGTCTCCGGCTGATACTGATCTTCGGCTGGAGATGGCTGCTTGTCCTGTTCCAGAGGTTGCCCCTCAGTCTGCAAGATCCGGGCAGTGGCAGAGGGTGGGCTTACTGGTAGTTGAGAGCACCAACGTCAGGCGCGTAATGGGCCCCCTTAGGGATATGGCGGAAAGAGAGGGGAAGAAAACCAATGTGCACTCCGTGTGCATACCAGGGGGAGTCATTTCAGATGTGGAAAGGGTCATTCCGGATGCCATGAAGGGCACAGGGTGCACCCATCTGGAGGTGGTCACTCATGTAGGCACCAGTGATGTGTGTCGCTATGGATCGGAGGAAATCCTGTCTCGCTTCCGGCGGCTATCTGATTTGGTGAAGACTGCCAGTCTCGCTAGCGGGATGAAAGCAGAGCTCACCATCTGCAGCATCGCCGACAGGACTGACTGCGGACCTTTGGTACAGAGCCGAGTGGAGGGTCTGAATCAGAGGCTGAGACGGTTCTGCGACCGTGTGGGCTGCAGATTCCTCGACTTGCGCCATAGGGTGGTGGGGTTTCGGGTTCCGCTGGATAGGTCAGGAGTCCAATTACACGCAGATAGCGGCTACACGGGTAGCAGGGGCTGTGTGGCGTGGACTGGGCGGTTTTTTAGGTTAGATGGCCTCGGGCAAGTACAGAAAGGGCGACAGCCTCAAAGGGTGTGGGGCAAAGTCAGGACATGCGGGGACCAAGCAGCAATCGGTATTGTAATTGTAAACTGTCGAAGCTGCATTAGTAAAGTACCGGAACTTCAAGCACTGATAGAAAGCACCGAAGCTGAAATCGTTATAGGTACAGAAAGCTGGCTGAAGCCAGAGAAAAATTCAGCCGAAATTTTTACAAAGGCACAGATGGTATTTAGAAAGGATAGATTGCATGCAACCGGTGGTGGCGTGTTTGTCGCTGTTAGTAGTAGTTTATCCTGTAGTGAAGTAGAAGTGGATAGTTCCTGTGAAATATTATGGGTGGAGGTTACACTCAACAACCGAGCTAGGTAAATAATTGGCTCCTTTTACCGACCTCCCGACTCAGCAGCATTAGTGGCAGAACAACTGAGAGAAAATTTGGATTACATTTCACATAAATTTTCTCATCATATTATAGTCTTAGGTGGAGATTCCAATTTACCAGATATAGACTGGGACACTCAGATGTTTAGGATGGGTGGTAGGGACAGAGCATCGAGTGACATTATACTGAGTGTACTATCCGAAAATTACCTCGAGCAATTAAACAGAGAACCGACTCGTACAGATAACATCTTGGACCTACTGATAACAAACAGACCCGAACTTTTCGACTCTATAAGTGCAGAACAGGGAATCAACATCGCTGAATATGGAAGTTAATACACTTCTGGAAACTGAAATAAGAACACCGTAAATTCATTGTCCCAGGAAGGGGAAACTTTATTGACACATTCCTGGGGTCAGATACATCACATGATCACACTGACAGAACCACAGGCACATAGACACAGGCAACAGAGCATGCACAATGTCGGCACTAGTACAGTGTATATCCACCTTTCGCAGCAATGCAGGCTGCTATTCTCCCATGGAGACGATCGTAGAGATGCTGGATGTAGTCCTGTTGAACGGCTTGCCATGCCATTTCCACCTGGCGCCTCAGTTGGACCAGCGTTCGTGCTGGATGTGCAGACCGCTTGAGACGACGCTTCATCCAGTCCCAAACATGCTCAATGGGGGACAGATCCGGAGATCTTGCTGGCCAGGGTAGTTGACTTACACCTTCTAGAGCACGTTGGGTGGCACGGGATACATGCGGACGTGTTTTGTCCTGTTGGAACAGCAAGTTCCCTTGCCGGTCTAGGAATGGTAGAACGATGGGTTCGATGACGGTTTGGATGTACCTTGCACTATTCAGTGTCCCCTTGACGATCACCAGAGGTGTACGGCTAGTGTAGGAGATCGCTCCCCACACCATGATGCCGGGTGTTGGCCCTGTGTGCCTCGGTCTTATGCAGTCCTGATTGTGGAGCTCACCTGCACAGCGCCAAACACGCATACGACCATCATTGGCACCAAGGCAGAAGCGACTCTCATCGCTGAAGACGACACGTCTCCATTCGTCCCTCCATTCACGCCTGTCGCGACACCACTGGAGTCGGGCTGCACGATGTTGGGGCGTGAGCGGAAGACGGCCTAACGGCGTGCGGGACCGTAGCCCAGCTTCATGGAGACGGTTGCGAATGGTCCTCGCCGATACCCCAGGAGCAACAGTGTCCCTAATTTGCTGGGAAGTGGCGGTGCGGTCCCCTACGGCATTGCGTAGGATCCTACGGTCTTGGCGTGCATCCGTGCGTCGCTGCGGTCCGGCCCCAGATCGACGGGCACGTGCTCCTTCCGCCGACCACTGGCGACAACATCGATGTACTGTGGAGACCTCACGCCCCACGTGTTGAGCAATTCGGCGGTACGTCCACCCGGCCTTCCGCATGCCCACTATACGCCCTCGCTCAAAGTCCGTCAACTGCACATACGGTTCACGTCCACGCTGTCGCGGCATGCTACCAGTGTTAAGGACTGCGATGGAGCTCCGTATGCCACGGCAAACTGGCTGACACTGACGGCGGCGGTGCACGAATGCTGCGCAGCTTGCGCCATTCGACGGCCAACACCGCGGTTCCTGGTGTGTCTGCTGTGCCGTGCGTGTGATCATTGCTTGTACAGCCCTCTCGCAGTGACCGGAGCAAGTATGGTGGGTCTGACACACCGGTGTCAATGTGTTCTTTTTTCCATTTCCAGGAGTGTAGGAATATAAAAAAAGGGAGGAAGGTTTATCTGTTTAGCAGGAGTAATAGAAGGCACATTTCAGACTACCTAACAGTTCAAAACGAAAATTTCTGTTCCGACACTGACAATGTTGATTGTTTATGGAAAAAACTTATGGCAATTGTAAAATGCGTTTTAGACAGGTACGTGTAGAGTAAAACTGTGAGGTACGGGAAAAACTCACCGTGGTTCAACAACAAAGTTAGGAAACTACCGCGAAAGCAAAGAGAGCTTCACTCCAAGTTTAAACGCAGCCAAAACCTCTCAGACAAACAGAACCTAAACGATGTCAAAGTTAGCTTAAGGAGGGCTATGCGTGAAGCGTTCAGTGAATTAGAAAGTAAAATTCTATGTACCGACTAGACAGAAAATCCTAGGAAGTTCTGGTCTTACGTTAAATCAGTAAATGGCTCGAAACAGCGAATCCAGACACTCTGGGATGATGATGGCATTGAAACAGAGGATGACACGTGTAAAGCTGAAATACTAAACATCCTTTTCCAAAGCTGTTTCACAGAGGAGGACTGCACTGCAGTTCCTTCTCTAAATCCTCGCACAAACTAAAAAATGGCTGACATCGAAATAAGAGTCTACGGAATAGAAAAGCAACTGGAATCACTCAACAGAGAAAAGTCCACTGGACCTGACGGAATACGAATTAGATACTACACAGAGTACGCGAAAGAACTGGCTCACCTTCTAACAGCCGTGTACCGCAAGTCTCTAGAGGTACGGAAAATTCCAAATGATTGGAAAAGAGCACAGGTAGTCCAAATCTTCAAGAAGGGTCGTCGAGCAGATGCGCAAAACTATAGACCTATATCTCTGATCTCGATCTGTTGTAGAATTTTAGAACATGTTTTTTGCTCGAGTATCATGTCGTTTTTGGAAACCCAGAATCTACTCTGTAGGAATCAACATGGATTCCGGAAACAGCGATCGTGTGAGACCCAACTCGCTTTATTTGTTCATGATACCCAGAAAACATTAGATACAGGCTCCCAGGTAGATGCTATTTTCCTTGACTTCCGGAAGGCGCTCGATACAGTTCCGCACTGTCGCCTGATAAACAAAGTAAGAGCCTACGGAATATCAGACCAGCTGTGTGGCTAGATTGGAGAGTCTTTAGTAAACAGAATACAGCATGTTGATATCAATAGAGAGACGTCTACAGACGTTAAAGTAACCTCTGACGTGCCACAGGGGAGAGTTATGGGACCATTGCATTTCACAATATATTTAAATGACCTAGTAGATAGTGTCGGAAGTTCCATGCGGCTTTTCGCGGATGACGCTGTAGTATACAGAGAAGTTGCAGCATTAGAAAATTGTAGCGAAATGCAGGAAGATCTGCAGCGGATAGGCACTTGGTGCAGGGAGTGGCAACTGACCCTTAACATAGACAAATGTTATGTATTGCGAATACATAGAAAGAAGCATCCTTTATTATACACTCCTGGAAATGGAAAAAAGAACACATTGACACCGGTGTGTTAGACCCACCATACTTGCTCCGGACACTGCGAGAGGGCTGTACAAGCAATGATCACACGCATGGCACAGCGGACACACCAGGAACCACGGTGTTGGCCGTCGAATGGCGCTAGCTGCGCAGCATTTGTGCACCGCCGCCGTCAGTGTCAGCCAGTTTGCCGTGGCATACGCAGCTCCATCGCAGTCTTTAACACTGGTAGCATGCCGCGACAGCGTGGACGTGAACCGTATGTGCAGTTGACGGACTTTGAGCGAGGGCGTATAGTGGGCGTGCGGGAGGCTGGGTGGACGTACCGCCGAATTGCTCAACACGTGGGGCGTGAGGTCTCCACAGTACATCGATGTTGTCGCCAGTGGTCGGCGGAAGGTGCACGTGCCCGTCGACCTGGGACCGGACCGCAGCGACGCACGGATGCACGCCAAGACCGTAGGATCCTACGCAGTGCCGTAGGGGACCGCACCGCCACTTCACAGCAAATTAGGGACACTGTTGGTCCTGGGGTATCGGCGAGGACCATTCGCAACCGTATCCATGAAGCTGGGCTACGGTCCCGCACACCGTTAGGCCGTCTTCCGCTCACGCCCCAACGTCGTGCAGCCCGCCTCCAGTGGTGTCGCGACAGGCGTGAATGGAGGGACTAATGGAGACGTGTCGTCTTCAGCGATGAGAGTCGCTTCTGCCTTGGTGCCAATGATGGTCGTATGCGTGTTTGGCGCCGTGCAGGTGATCGCCACAATCAGGACTGCATACGAACGAGGCACACAGGGCCAACACCCGGCATCATGGTGTTGGGAGCGATCTCCTACACTGGCCGTACACCTCTGGTGATCGTCGAGGGGACACTGAATAGTGCACGGTACATCCAAACCGTCATCGAACCCATCGTTCTACCATTCCTAGACCGGCAATGGAACTTGCTGTTCCAACAGGACAATGCACGTCCGCATGTATCCCGTGCCACCCAACGTGCTCTAGAAGGTGTAAGTCAACTACCCTGGCCAGCAAGATCTCCTGATCTGTCCCCCATTGAGCATGTTTGGGACTGGATGAAGTGTCGTCTCAAGCGGTCTGCACGTCCAGCACGAACGCAGGTCCAACTGAGGCGCCAGGTGGAAATGGCATGGCAAGGCGTTCAACAGGACTACATCCAGCATCTCTACGATCGTCTCCATGGGAGAATAGCAGCCTGCATTGCTGCGAAAGATGGATATAGACTGTACTAGTGCCGACATTGTGCATGCTCTGTTGCCTGTGTCTATGTGCCTGTGGTTCTGTCAGTGTGATCATGTGATGTATCTGACCCCAGGAATGTGTCAATAAAGTTTCCCCTTCCTGGGACAATGAATTCACGGTGTTCTTATTTCAATTTCCAGGAGTGTATGATTATATGATAGTTGAACACTGGCAGCAGTTACGTCTGTAAAATATCTAGGAGTATGCGTGCAGAACGATTTGAAGTGGACTGATCATATAAAATTAGTTGTTGGTAAGGCGGGTACCAGGTTGAGATTCATTGGGAGAGTCCTTAGAAAATGTAGTCCATCAACAAAGGAGGTGGCTTACAAAACACTCGTTCGACCTATACTTGAGTATCGCTCATCAGTGTGGGATCCGTACCAGATCGGGTTGACGGAGGAGATAGAGAAGATCCAAAGAAGAGCGGCGCGTTTCGTCACAGGGTTATTTGGTGATCGTGATAGCGTTACGGAAATGTTTAGCAAACTCAAGTGGCAGACTCTGCAAGAGAGGCACTCTGCATCGCGGTGTAGCTTGCTCGCCAGGTTTCGAGAGGATGCGTTTCTGGATGAGGTATCGAATATACTGTTTCCCCCTACTTATACCTCCCGAGGAGGCTTTCAGACAGTCGTCTTCCCGCGAACCATACGCTACTGGAACAGAGAAGGGCACGTAATGTGCCCTCCGCCACACACCGTTGGATGGCTTGCGGAGTATAAATGTAGATGTAGAAGTATGCATCTATCCTTGCAGATCATGTCTACCCCTACATGCAGCTAGTTTTTTTTCTCACCGCGATGGAATCTACCAGCAGGACAACGCAACTTCTCACACAGCTAGCAGTGTTCGTGCATCGTTCGAAGAGCGCCAGCATGAATTTATCGTACGCCCCTGGACACCGTACTCTCCGGATTTAGACCCAATCGAGAATCTGTGGGACCACATCGGTCGGGCTGTTCCTGCCATGGATCCTCAACCGAGAAACCAAGTGAATCTTGCTGCGGCACTGGTGTCGACATCCCAGACGGTACCTTCCAGAACCTCGTTTACTGTCTTCCTCCACGTCAACCAGCGGTACTTGTTGTAAAAGTGATTACTCAGCTTTTGACAGGTGGTCACATTAACATGGCTATAAATTGTGTTCCGAAGGAATGGGTACTCGGATCAAAAACTGAAAGGGAGATGCAGCCAAAATCAAGAAAACCTGATAGAGGTTAAGGAAACAAAAATCGTTTATCTACCTTTTGCTGGTCAGAAGCACCAAAGAAACTGGTATAGGGATGCGTGTTCAAATATGCAGTATGTAAACAGGAAGAATGCCGCGCTGCGGTCGGCAACGCCTATATAAGGCAACAAGTGTCCGGCGCAGTTGTTAGGTCGGTTACTGCTGGTACAATTGCAGGTTATCAAGATTTAAGTGAGTTTGAACGTGGTGTTACAGTCGGTGCACGAGAGACGGGACGCAGTATCTCCAAGTTAGTGATAAACTGGGGATTTTCCCGTACTACCATTTAACGAGTGTACCATGAATATCAGAAATCCGGTAGAACATCAATCTCTGACATCGATGCGACCGGAAAAAGATCTTGGGACCAACGCCGACTGAAGAGAACCGTTCAACGGAGGCTTACAGACAGTCGTTCTTCCCGCAAACCATACGCGACTGGAACAGAAAATGGAGGCAATGACAGTGGCACGTAAAGTGCCCTCCACCACACACCGTAGGGTGGCTTGCGGAGTATAAATGTAGATATAGGTGTACTTAGGTCGGCACTCCGCCGAGGGAGACCGTCAGTCAGGTTAGAGTCCTGACAGTGTCGGGGCCAACGAGGTATGCGGAACCTGCAACGAACTTGTGACAGCACACTAGTCAGCTTGTCCGCCACACTTCGTGAATCCTCGGCTCCGAGCAGTGTCCACGGGAAATTAATATTTAATTGAAAAGGCCTTACTTCGTCGTGTGCTATCTAGACTTGCACCCTTTTAAACACGCAGTCAAGAATTATTTAACTTGTGTGAAGTAGTTACTCGCTTCCCGCCGGTGACGGCTGTTGGCACGCGTAAGACCTGGAGTGTCACGAGCTGTGACGTAGGCCTACGCGCCATGACCTGTCTTTCTCGTGGGCCTCATGACAGGGTTTACTTACGAGTATTTGCGTGTCGTCGTAAGGGTCACGAGTTCTGCTCAGCATTGCTAGTCGTCGTGTCTGATGTGACGTTGATCTGTTGTTTGCCTTCACGTCTCTGTGGTTTTTCGTAAGTTTCTCGGACTATGTGGGATTTTTAGACGATACGAGTTAGGATATTTATCGGCCTGGGCCCAGGCTACGTCAGTCGGGCCGAGGCCAACCATGAGTAGGTCCAGCGTCAGGAATCCGCAGCTAGGCGTATCTTCCGCCGCCCCTCCACGCGGCAGTGTGACACCTGCCGATCGACGCCCATCCTGGCATAATGTCGGAGGCGCCGATACCGACATCACCCAACGTCTGCCACAGACGGCCCCTGCCAGGCAGACTACACTCAAGGCACCCCTGTGTATCATATAACATTCACAAGCACTTGCAGGAGCAACCAAGAGGAAAACAATTCTTCAAAACAAACAGAACTTGCTAGAGACTAATGCGAACCTGTTTCTGCAGAGGTCACCTCACAGATACAGGGAAAGTTGGAATACTCCGCCGGCTTTATAAGGCCAGCGCCGGCCTCGCCGAGCTAGGACCAGGTCCGACGGACCTCACCGGCGCTCTTGATGAATTGTCGTCTACAAGCTATTTGTTTTTGTGTGTATATAGTGATTGTTCGTGAAGTGTAGTTCAGTTTCAATAAACGACATTATACTGAGTGTTCTACAATACTGAGTATTCTCCAGGGCCAAAGACAGAGAGCTCCATTTGTCCTGCCACTATCCACCAGTAACCACTGACAGTAATGCCGATTCACGAGAGCCTTGTCCACAGCCCTGCATAATGGACTGACGCCTCCCATGACTGCCTGGTAAAAGACCTCTCACTCATCGACTGTCATGCCATGTCAGAATCAAACACTGATTCAACCGACCACCACGGGGACGCGCCATCGAATGCTGTTTCGTCTACACCATTTCTGGAGATTCTGCATCTATGAAATTTATACTATGGTAGTATAGGATGCACGAGATATTACCAGCGAAATTAAAGCGAACTAACAACTGTTCATGACACAACAGGATGAATCATAGCTCACAGTAGTATACACACTTTTATCATAGAACCACTGTTAACAGCACTAAGTTCGGTTGCATGTTGGATGCAGTGTTAGCCTGTATTACAGAGCCTGTAAACATTCGAGGAAATTATACAGACTGTGACATGCCATTGCACTGTATTTGGAAAGCTATTGCCCCCCAAAGAAATGATCTGATGCAGACCAGAAAAGTTTTATATAGATGTATCAGAGTAACTAGCCCTAATTTTCTAATGTACTGGAGGATATGAACATAAATATTACGTATAAATAATACTGCGGCCATAAATGCTTCGATTTCTATGCAAAAGCCAGTGCTCATCACTCAGATTTTAGTTACTACAGTTTCAGTTATTATTCTTACTATGGAAAAAATTATCAACTGAATTTAGTTTGTCATTATAAGTCACAGATTACTTCTCTGACATTTGCTTACTTAGTTTCGTGTATATACTCATTGCTTTTGTACGAAAGCGCGGAATGACAGAATTCCTAATTCAAGAAATGATACGGAAAGTTAAATTTACTTTAAAATGAACGTAAACAGTGTTTACTGCAAGAAACGAACTCCACTAACATCAACTGCTCAACCACAAATATAAAGGTTTCTTGCGGTCAAGACTATTTATGTTTATTTTAAAGTACTAAGGAAAACCGCTGTTCTCCACTGGAAATGTTCTCAAAAATTACTGTTAAATTTCCTGCCTAAAGTACGTATTTTTTCTCCGATCCGAACAAATCTTCTGCATTCACATTTATGATCCTCACATACATTTTCAGTCAAAATTGGAATATATTGTGGTAGCTATGTATTAAAATAATATTTATAAACATATTTGCAATTTTTGTTGTATTTAATTTTAATAATCTCGTAGAACGAAAGCAGTCTGTAGCACACTTGCGTGATGTCATTGCTAATATCGTGCTCTAGATTTCACACTCGTTTTGCAATGAAGCCCTTCCAGCACTTTTATTTCAATATACTGTTTCCTTCATCCCAGTACAATTTCAAAACAGCGCATTACTAGTAATTGCTTTATTAAGAAAATTGTTTAATTTCATGCCCTCTGTTATTTCAGATAAAAGTAATTATTATGACACACGTTGTATAATGTCCTGTTTCAATCGAAATCATTTGGAATGTAGTAAAAGAAGAAATGTTCGTAAACCGCGTCTCCAGTTTCCCACCGCGCCTTTGAAATAACTAACTTAGCAGTCGGACGAGTCATGAATGTACAACGGTTAAATGTATTGCGAAAGAATATCAGCACCATGACGCTTACATGGAATACGAGAGTGAAAGAATATTAATAAACATTGGTTTGAAAACTAGTGGTGAAGGCAGTTATTAGGAACCCAAGACCACCAGAGCTAGAGAACTGGATGAAAGCTCGATCGACACCTACACAGCAAGTGAGAAAACTAAAACGACTGACGTAATTACATGTTCGAGTTTAGATACTAAAAAATAATGAATTATTGTAAAATGTATGTGCGCTCAATTAATTTTATTTTTTAAATTGATTTATTTTACTTTCACTTCTCTTTAAAACAAAAGACTAAGTACTATACTGGTTGGTACATTGACGAAATGTTTGGTGCCTGTACGATGCGATATGGAGTGTTCTGTCCTCGATCGTTCCCTGGCATGCCCACACATTTCAGGACACAGACGTCAGCGCGCTCGCACGTAAACCGCAGTGAGTGCTGCAATAGATACCGTATTGCCGACTTTCATGCATATAGCGCTGTCAATGGCGCTTTGCGAACCTTTCGCTCAGCAAATGTTTGAATCACAGCGTCAAAGTCTAGTTGCCTTGCCAGATTACATTCAGTTGCCAAGGTTCCCAAATCTGTGTGGTATTGTTAATGCATAGTTGATCTGAGACAATTTTTAATGACCTTTCCACTTCAGCTACAGTCACTGGTACAGGGTAAATGATGCACACAGCTACACATACATTCGGAAATAAGCTTGAACTTTTAAGTTCGTGCAACTTATTCAAGACATCTAATGGTTCCCAAGTAGTGCATTCAAAAAGTTAAGTGTGACTTATTTTCAGATATTGAATTTCTTCTTCTTACTCTATTGCGTCATTATGGTATTAATTAATAAATAACTTACATGCCTCAGCGTTATGATCATCATTCATTTTTGAGTATTTCCGTAGAAACTAAATGTTCCATCTAAAATCTTCAATGTATGATATCGGGGTTTCAAGACAGAACCTAGACTGTCAATAATTACGTAAAAACATGTATCTAGATTAAATCGTCTCAATTTATATCTGTTACTTTATTCCTGGTGTCTTCATGAAATAATTTCCTCTTCTAAATGCGCTGGGCACCTCTGAAAATTGAGAGTCGATATTAAGTGTACAAGTAACGACTTTAGGTTCAGGGAGAATGGTGTCCCAATTTTCACGAGATACTTTGTCATTTAAAGAGCTCTCAAAACGTGTTACCTCAACAACAGTTGTAGTATTTCGAGCTTGTTGTAATTTGCTTCTGTAATTAATTCGTACAATAAACCTTAATTAAATTGATGCCATGATTAAACACTTGGAAGATTTCACGTAACTGAAAAAACCCATACCACAGAATGTGTTTCAGCTGAGAGTTTCAGTAGCAATGGTAATCTTATCCAAGTGAGCTGGCCTTATAGCAGCAGATTATCACACCAGTTACTATCTGGCATAGGGTCCAAGGAACTTCCAACACACTGTTTCAGTACTTCGCATTGTTGTAACTTGCAGCCGAACTTGTTGTAAGGATGATAACACCTTCTCGGTTTGACAGCCAAGTCTATACGTTTTCCTCCTGCAACGTTTCAGCAAGTTTCTTACTTGCCATCTTGAGGCTTCAGGCTTCGCTTGGAGATGGCTACTAAGAAACTTGCTGAACCATTGCCGGAGAACAATCCACTGACTCGGCTGTCAACCAGAGAAGATTTTAACATCAAGATTCGCCGAGAGAGCCTGCATTATCAGGTTGTAAAGATGTTGAATCACTCTGAAACAAATATCTGCTTCATGTTAACCTCAGCTGTATGTACTCCACATATCTACGTCTACATCTACATCGGTGCTCCGCAAATAACACGTAAGTGTCTAGCAGTGCGTTCATCGAACAACCTTCACAATAATTCTCTATTATTCCACTCTCGAACAGCGCGCGGGAAAAACGAACGCCTATAACTTTCCGTGCGAGCTCTGATTTCCATTATTTTATTATGGTGAACGTTTCTCCTTATGTAAGCCGGCGTAAAAAAATTATTTTCGCATTTGGAAGAGAAAGTTGACGCCTGAAGTTTAGTGAGGAGATTCCGCCGTAACGAAAAACCCCTTTGTTTTAATGGTGCCCATCCCTAAACCTGTATCATGTCCGTGTCACTCTCTCCCCTATTTCGCGATAATACAAAACGTGCCTCTCTTCTCTGAACTTTCTTGACGTTCTCCGTCAATTCTATCTGGTAAGGCTCCCACACCGCGCTGTAGTATTCCAAAAGAGGACGGATAAGCGTAGTGTAGGCAGTCTCTTTAGTTGATCTGTTACATTTTATAAGTGTTCTGCTACTAAATCGAAGTCTTTGGTTTGTCTTCCCCAATTTTCTGTGTGTTATTTCCAATTTAAACTGTTCGCAACTGTAATTCCTGGGTATTTAGTTGAATTTATGGCCATTAGATTAGACTGATTTATCGTGTAACCGAAGTTAAGCTGATTTCTTTTGGCACTCATGTGGATGACCACATACTTTTCGTTATTTAGGATCAATTGCCAATTTTCACACCATTCAGATATATTTCCTAAATCGTCTTGCAATTTGTTTTGATTTTCTGATGAGTTTACTAGACGATAAACGACAGTATCATCTGCAAACAACCTAAGATGGCTTCTCAGATTGTCTCCTAACTCGTTTATGTAGATAATGAGTGGCAGAGGACCTCTACCACTACCTTTGGGAACGCTGGAAATCCCTTCTGTTTTACTCGATGACTTTCCGTCAATTACTACTAACTGTGACCTCCCTAACAGGAAACCACGAATGCACTCACAAAACTAAGACGATATTCCATAAGCGCGCAGTTTTACCACAAGCTGCTTGTGTGGTACAGTGTCAAAAACCTTTTGGAAATCTAGAAATAAGCAATCAATTTGAAATCCCTTGTCAATAGCTCTCAACACTTCGATGTGAAAAGAGCTAGTTGCGTTTCACAAGAACAATGTTTTCTAAATCCGTGTTGAATGTGTGTCAATAGAGCGTTGTCTTCGAGGTAATTCACGATATTCGAACACAATATATGTTCCAGAATCATGCTACATATCGACGTTAATGATATGGGTCTGTAATTTAGTGGATTACTCCTACTACCTTTCTTGAATATTGGGGTGACCTGTGCGAGTTTCCAGTATTTGGGTACAGGTCTTTCGTCAAGCGAGCGGTTGTGTATGATTGTTAAGTATGAAGCTATTGCTACTGCATACTCTGAAAGAAACTTGACGGGTACACAGTCTGCTTTCGCAGCACTGTCGTCGACACTATTTCCATTACTGTCGCACAGAGCAGGCATCGACTGTGTCTTGCAGCTAGTATACTTTACATACGACCAGAATCTCTTTGGATTTTCTGCCAGGTGTCGAGTTAAAGTTTCTTTCTACATCTACATCCACATCTACATCTACGTGATTACTCTGCTATTCACAATAAAATGCCTGGCAGAGGTTTCAATGAACCACCTTCATGCTGTCTCTCTACCGTTCCACTCTCGAATGGCACGCGGGAAAAACGAGCACTTAAATTTTTCTGTGCGATCCCTGATTTCTCTTATTTTATCGTAGTGATCATTTCTCCCTATATAGGTGTGTGCCAACAGAATGTTTTCGCAATCGGAGGAGAAAACTGATGATTGAAATTTCATGAGAAGGTCCCGTCGCAACGAAAAACGCCTTGGTTTTAATGACTGCCACGCCAATTCACGTATAATGTCTGTGACAGTACCTCCCATATTTCGCGATAATATAAAAAGAGCTGCCCTTCTTTGTACTTTTTCGATGTCATCCCTCAGTCCCACCTGATGCGGATCCCACACCGCACAGCAATTTTCCAGACCAGGGCAGACAAGTGTAGTGTAAGTAGTCTCTTTGGTAGACCTGTTGCACCTTCTAAGTGTTATGCCAATGATTCGCAATCTTTGGTTTGCTCTACCCACAATATTATCTATGGGATCGTTCCAGTTGTTTGTAATATAGGCCTGTAATCCGGAAGTGTTTACTTGAATTTACAGCCCTCAGATTTGTGTACCTTATCGCGTAATCGAAATTTAGCTGATTTCCTTTAGTACTCATGTGAATAACTTCACACTTTTCTTGAGTCAGGGTCAATTGCCACTTTTCGCACCATACAGATATCTTATCTAAATCATTTTGCAAGTAGTTTTGATCATTTAATGACTTTACAAGACGGTAAATGACAGCATCATCTGCAAACAATCTAAGACGGTTACTCGGATTGTCTCATATGTCGTTAATATAGATCAGGAACTATAGAGGGCCTATAACACTTACTTGGGGAACGTCGGATATTACTTCTGCTTTACTCGATGACTTTCCGTCTAGTACTACGACCTGTGACCTTTCTGACAGGAAATCACGAATCCAGTCGCGCAGTTGAGGCGATACACCGTAGGCACGCAATTTGGTTAGAAGACGCTTGTGAGGAAACGGTGTCGAAAGCCTTCTGGAAATCTAAAAATATGGAATAAATTTGACATTCCCTGTCGATATCACTTATTACTTCATGAGTATAAAGAGCTAATTGTGTTTCACAAGAGCGATATTTCTGAATCCGTGCTTACTATACTTCAGTAAATCGTTTTCTTGAGGTACTTCATAATGCTCGAGTACAGTATATGTTCTAATACCCTACTGCAAATCGACGTTAGTGATATAGGCCTGTAATTCAGCGGACTACCCCTACTTCCCTTTTTGGGTATTGGTGTGACTTGAGCAATTTTCCAATCTTTAGGTACGGATCTTTCTGTGAGCGAGTAGTTGTATATAACTGCTATTGTGTCAGCATACTCTGAGAGGAACCTGACTGGTATACAATCTGGACCGGAGGCCTTGCCTTTATTAAGTGATTTAATCTGCTTTGTTACACCGAGGATATCTACTTCTCTGTTTCTCATCTTGGCAGTTGTTCTTGATTGGAATTCAGGAATATTTAATTCGTCTTCTTTGGTGAAGGAGTTTCGGAAAACCGTGTTTAATAACTCAACTTCTGTAGCACTATCATCAGTGACTTCACCGTTGTTATCGCGCAGTGAAGGTATTGATTGCGTCTTGCCACTGGTGTGCTTCATGTATGACCAGAATCTCTTTGAGTTTTCTGCCCGATTTCGAGACAGAATTTCGTTGTGGAAATTATTAAAAGCATCTCGCATTGAAGTACGCGCTATATTTCGAACTTCTGTAAAACTTTGCCAATCTTGGGGACTTCGTGTTCTTTTAAATTTGGCATGCTTTTTTCGTTGATTCTGAAACAACGATCTGACCCGTTTTGTGTACCATCGGGGATCAGTACCATCACTTATTAATTTATGTGGTATATGTCTCTCATATGCTGTTGATACTAGCTCTTTGAAAACATTCCACAATTTTTCTACACTTACGTGATCAGATCGGAAGGAGTGAGGACTGTCTCTTAAAAAGACGTTAATAACACTTTTATCAGCTTTTTTAATTAGATATACTTTGCGTTTCTTTTTGGTGGTTCTAAGTGTTACTGTATTAAGTCTAGCAGCAACTGCCTTGTGGTCGCTAAGCTAAACCCTGTATTCGTCACAACACTCACTATTTGTCCAGGATTATTTGTTGCTAAAAGGTCAAGTATACTTTCGCAACCATTTACGCTTCGAGTGGCTCATGGAGTAATTGTTCAGAATAATTTTCTGAGAAGGCATTCAGTACAATTTCGCATGATGCTTTATGCGTGCCGCCGGCTTTAAACGTATAATTTTTCCAGCATATTGATGGTAGATTGAAGTCACCACCGACTATAATTTGATACGAGACTCAAGTTTTCTTTGAAATGTTCATCAACTATGTCTTCTGAGTTGGGGGATCGGTAAAACGATCCAATTAATAGTTTAGTCAGATTGTCAGATATAACTTATACCCATACTAAAACTTCCTGGCAGATTAAAACTCTGTGCTCGACCGAGACTCGAACTCGGGACCTCTGCCTTTCGCGGGCAAGTGCTCTACCATCTTTTTTTTTTTTTTTTTATTATCAGATTGACTTGGTATATTTCACGAAAATTCAGACAACCATAGTCAAATCATCATTTAATATTAGCTGCAAAATGAAAATCAACAAATTAGGTGAAACACAAATAAAACATTTCTTCTGAAGGGGAAGATCAACCCGTTACCCCACCCGTATGAATTTTGGGTGTATATATATACATGCAAAAGAGAGAGAAAAAAAAATTACGAAAAAATACAACAAGGGAGGGGACTCGAGCTCAGGGAAGAAACAGGAATCACAGGGGAACTTAACCAACCCCTTGACGGTTAAACACAAGAAAAAGCATATTCGCAAAAAGCGTTCGGTATTGTGGTAACCGCTGCCATTTCCAATGCGCAGTTGACAAATAATGGTGAAAAACGCGGGGATCTGGGTCATTACCGCCTTCAATGACGTAATGGACATAGTAACCCAAGAGCCAAACAATCGTGTTCGTTTTCGTCTGAGGAAAATAAGAGATGTCCGGATGTAAGAAGATGTCGTCTGGGAATGCGGTTTCAGGCCCTCTAGTAAGAAAAGCTAATTGACGGCGGACCCAGAGCCAATGATCCCGTCTGCAAGCAACTAGCCTGTGAAGTAAGGTGTCAGTTTGATGACATTCCTCACACTGATCAGTCGGACGAAGGCCAATACGAAAAAGACGATCACCAGTAGGTATCAGACGGTAAATGACCTTATACCACGTTGAAACAATCTCCATCGGCAAAATGGGAAGACTAAGATGAGACCAGACCGTTTTCCATGACGTTGACGGGGAAGCTAGTTCAACAGAAGAAGGGAAACATGCTGTACCCCAACGGATTTGTAGCATGTTGGTAGTTATATGCGTCATAGAAAGTATATCAGCACCCAGAATACCGACAAGTACAAAGTATTCACGAATGTGCCGAAATTTAGGATTAATCCGTCCAACATCAACAGGAGGGGTCAGACTGGCCGGCCGGAGGCGGGAAAGTAAACGAGAGGTGACTGAATGCGGAGCTCGCGTACAAGTTAAAACATTGCGGCGGGCAAATAAGATGGACGTCTTCACTTTGATATCTGAAAGACCCAATCCTCCAAGCTTCCGAGGCCTGGCCACAACTTCATATCGGACACGGAAGACATGGCGGCGCCACAGAAATCGACTAGACAGCTGTTTCAGCCTGCGGGCCATCATCGCGGGAAGCGGGAAGACCTGCGCAACGTAGTATATTTTACTGAAGACATAGGTCTCTAAAACCCGTGCCTTGTGAAGGAGGCTAAGGGAACGGCGGTCATGTTCAAGGATCGCCCCGTGAACACGACTCGTAACCTCACGCCAATTTAGTGCCGCCATTTTGATCGGATTACGATCCACTATGATCCCCAAGGTCTTATGGCGATCGACAACCGTCGCCCAAGGAATGACGACATGATCAAAGCCTCTCAACGGCAGGAACGTGCATTTGCGATCATTAATGCGAGCACCAGCAAGACCACAAAATGAATCCAAGGTATCCTTAAGCCGCGGTATATCCTCGGCATGTCGTACTAAAACCATGACGTCATCGGCGTATGCACGGACTGCAAAAATTTCCCCCAATATATTCCAGCCACGTAAGTGCATGGTGAGATGGCGAAGTAAGGGCTCTAAGGATAGAACAAAAAGTGACATGGATAAGGGGCTTCCCTGGGGTAACCCCCGTCTGATCGATATCCGGGGGGTAGGGTGACCGTTCACAATCACCGAGACACTGATACCGGTAAAAAGATTAGTTAAGACTTGTCGAGCATCATTATTAAAGCCGACAGCGGTGAGCACTCTCGATAAAAAATCATGGCTGACGCGATCGAACGCTTTTTGGAAATCAAGAAAAAGCAAAGCCCCTGGGATATTAGCGGCAGCCGCCACCGAGATTACATCGCGACATTCGAGAACGGAAGTCAGTATCGTGCGTCCAGGCACACAGCTTTGGTGGGCGGCAATAATGGTATCGAGCAGCTTAGAGAGACGGATATTAATTGCTCGAGCGACAAGTTTATAATCAAAGTTAAGGAGAGTAATAGGACGGAGGGAATCAATTGCAGGTCGACCTGTGGATTTCGGGAGGAGGACCATTCTGCCTTCCTGAAAAGGAGCAGGAAGTGAGACTCCCCGCATCACTTCATTTACCATTGACGTTAAGGTGTCACCAATGAGCGGCCAAAATTGAACATAGAACTCCTTAGGAATACCATCTAATCCAGGCGACTTGCGGGACTGCGATCCTGCAACAACATCATATATGTCATCCTTCTGAAAGGGACGCAGAAAGGCGTCGTTTAATTGAGGAGTGACGACGCGAGGCAGCAAGGAGGTAAAGTCGTCAAGAGAGGTTTCCGCCGGGACATGAGTATCGTACAGATCAGTAAAATAGGTGTAAACGAAGTCAGAAATGTCACGGTGAGAGGTGAACACGCGGCCGTCAGCGGTTGTGAGGGAGGCAAGGCACCCACGTTTCCGGCGCGACCGTAAACGGACTAGATGGTAGAGTGACGTCAGTTCCTCTTGTAGAAGGGAACGGGGTTGAAACCTCGTCCGCAGACCCTCCATTTGAATGCGTTTGAGCTGCAGCAATTTGGCTTTGATGCGCTGTATATCAGTAACCCGGAGGGGAGCATGCGTAGCACTATCGTACAGTTGACGTAAGACAGAATAGTAAAATTCTTGCGTTCGTCGATCTTCTGCCACCTTCGCAGCCCCAAAACGCATGAGAGCCCTACGGATGTGAGGTTTTGCATACAGTGTCCACCATGCCACGATAGACGGGTACCGGTCCATAGTACGAGAACAACGTGTCCAAATGTCCTCCAGGACGATACCAAGGGAGGTATCTTGCAAATACGCGATATTGAGCATCCAAGGAGGACGAAACAATTTTACCGGTTGTCGCTCGTAATTAAACGTAACGGCTACAGCGCAATGATCAGTAAAACAGGCTGGTATCACATCAACAGCCAGAAGTTGCCCACACAAGGAATCGGAAAGGTAAAAGCGATCGAGGCGACTGCTAGACGTGGGAGTAAAGTAGGTATGTCGCACAAGTGTAGGATAGCGAGAAACCCACACGTCACGCAGGTGCAAGGAGCGCACAAGGTCGTCGAGTTCTTTACTGAAATTAAAATTAGGAGACTGATCTACCGGCCGTAGAACACAATTGAAGTCCCCACCTAAAATTATCTTTGTCGGGGATTTACGAAGCAGGTAAATGACTTCTTCTTTATAGAAACTCGAGCGTGCGGTAGTACAACCCGAACCAGAAGGGGCATAAAGAAGGAGTAAACTGAGATCATAAAACGTGCACCCGATCCCCCTTCCATTGTCAAGTACTTCGAAATTCATCAACGGAATGCCTTCTCTATAAAACAAGGCAGTGCCCGTAGAAAGTTCGGAAGCGACATTAAAAAACGTCGAGAACCCAGGAATGGAAAACTGGTCGAATAGGACTTCCTGTAAAAAAACAACATCTGCCCCAGACTGATAGATAAACTGTCGCAAAGCGGCGAGCCGAAGCTCAGAACATATTCTGTTAATATTCAGAGTAAGAAATGTATATGCTTGCATGGAACTTCAACCTACAAAGAAAAACAAAGATCGGTAGAGAGCCGTCAGCTGACGGAGCAGCATACAAGTAATCATACCAGAAACAAGCACTGAACCACAGAGAGAAAAACTACGAAACAGAACCCTCATCTTCCCACTGCTTTTTCTTCGGCCGTGACGCGGCTCTCCGTGGCTGTTTACGGATTCGACTGCGGCTCCGCGGTGCCGACGCTGCAGCGTTCGGCTGCGTAGGAGCATCATGTAGACATTCCGTGTCAGATTGCGAGAGAGAGGCCTCTACATCCCACTCGTCCGCAGACATGGGTTCACGGTGGGACAGTTGGTGAATAACAACGGGATCCACTGGCTCTGGAGAATCAATCAGTTGTTTGATGGGAGGAGGCTGTGACCCAGAGGGGGCGACAGAAATTCCAGAAGGGGGATGCGAAACAGAGTCAATAGGAGAAGTGTCAGAGAGCACCGGAGAAGACACGTGGCAACCAGAAGCAGGTTCCGTCACGGGCGTCTCCGAAGAGGCTGCCGCGGTAGCAGGAACAACGTCAGATAAGGTGTCAGGGAGCTTCTGCAAAGGCGTGATAGCACCTGTGGCTTCCTCATCCACGATTTCCGACTGAGAAAGAGAGTCCTTTACCGGAGGCCCATCGGAAGGGCGAGCCAATAAGGAAGATTCATCAGCCGCATCATCCTGTGTTCGCCGACGCTTGTTGTGAGAAATCAGCGCGGGAACATCGGAATTATGGGCAGCAACATCCCTACTCAAGGACAACGGGGGAAAATCATGGCCGTTGTCGGGTAACGGATCACTGCGTCTCTCAGTAACAGTGAGCGATTCAGTCCGAGATCCTTGCGGGAGAAGATCAGCTAAAGTCAATTTTTTACGCTGTTCGTATGTAGGTTTTAATACCACCACACGCCGCGGACAATTAGTACGGAAATGACCAGTTTCATTACAATAATAACATGTTCCTTCCTGGCCACTGTACGTGATATGGACCCTATAACCACATACCTGTAGGTAAGAAGGAATAGGTTTTTTGACCACCATTTCCACCGACCGAATACCACTATATACCTGTAAGCGGTGCTGAGCAGACCAGCGTTCCTTTCGAATATGGCGTACGTCCCCATAAGGAAGCAAAACGGACTTCAGAAAAGAGTCGTCAACCTCGGGCGGAAGGTTAAATACCCGAACATTCGTATATACCACTTCTGCATTTGCCAAGAGAACCATACTAGTGGAACCATCACGGTGCGTAAAGGGTACCTGAGAACCATGACGAGAAAGTAGCCTATCAACCTGGAGCGGGTCAAGAAACTTAACAAAAAACACATATAATTCGCTGTCGAAATATGCGGTATGCACCTGATCAGTAGTGACCTTAACTGTATCGACTAACCAGTCATGTATCTCCAAAGAACCGGGCTGGACGTGACGCGTGGATTTGTCAAAGGTAAAACTGACTGTACCTGTACGCGGAACTTTCGTGGGAACCATGGTGGACATCACGGCGAGAGACGACGCCGCGACAGGAAGGGCCGCACGAACACCAAACACCAGCCGACAACCAGCGATGCGACGCGCACGGAGACCAACACGGCACTAAACTGACAGGAGGAAAACACGCTGCGCTACGGTAGAGGCGGAACTAAGAGCACGACCTAGTCGACCGACGCGCGAAGCGAGAATGCCATCTGAGCTACCGAAGCACGACTCACGCCCGCTCCTCATAGCTTTACTTCTGTCAGTACCTCGTCTCCTACCTTCCGAACTTTACAGAAGCTCTCCTGCGAACCTTGCAGAACTAGCACTCCTGAAAGAAAGGATACTGTGGAGACATGGCTTAGCCACAGCCTGGGGGATGTTTCCAAAATGAGATTTTCATTCTGAAGCGGAGTGTGCGCTGATATGAAACTTCCTGGCAGATTAAAACAGAGTCTAAAGAAAATACTGTACATCCAAGATTAAACACGAAATAGAATTGTATGCAATAGGCCTGTAAGAACGTAAATGTAAAGGACTGAAGTGAATAGCAAGTGCTAGACTGGCCATACTGGTGCTGTGATAATATTTTTTTATTCGTTATATGATACTAAGTCTACTTTACAATAGCGGTCTGGTATTATATTTATCAGCTGAGATCCCTGAGGGATCCGAACCCCTTACGCGGCTTTGGCACTGGAGCTTTTGCCCCCTCCACCCTCCTCTCACAGGGCTGGGTACAAAGAACAATATGTCTACTACATGATGGTGCTCCAATTCCCTGTCCTATTGAGTGTGGAGTTGAAAAGCTAGTACAGACAGAACGTTCCCAATTGCCTGATGTGCTGTCATGTGTGTTTGTGAACCTGTATATATGAAAGACGTAGTGGCTAACGTAGGAAGCTTCACAACGCTTTTCACGCGTTGGTACTGTAGCATACAGAAGTCGCAACGCTGGAAATTTTTTGTAATATGTGGTAAGCTCTCATGGGACCAAACTGCTGAGCCTACACACTACTTAATCCAACTTAAACTAACTTACGCTATGGACAACATACACGCCCATGGCCGAGGGAGGACTCGAACCACCGGCGGGAGGAGTCGCACGGACCGTTACAAGGCCTCCCAGACCGAGCGGCTACCCCGCGCGGCAACGCTGGAAAATTCTAGCAAAATACCGGAAGACTTGCAAAGGATCGACACTTGGTCCAGGGATGGGCAGTTAACGCGAAGCAGCCAAATGCAACGTTCTGTGCATAAACACGTGAAAGGAGCGTTATTGTATGATGAAGCTGTTGCTGAACTATTACTGAAATCAGTTACTATCCATAAAACACACTGCAGGAAAAATAAAATAGAAATTCGCACCACGAAGGAGACATCCGAATGAGACGGAAACCGGTAGATGTGATGTACATGTACACACAACAAATGATAACAATTTAAAAAACTGAGTAAGTAAACGATATGCTAGCCCACCTCTGGCCCTTGTGCTAGCAATTATTCGGCTTGGAATTAACTGAAAGAGTTGCTGGATGTCCTCCTGAGGGATATCTAGCCAAATTCTATCCAATGGTCCTGCCCATATTGCTCCTTAATTGGGGAGGGATCCAGTGACCTGGGTGGTCAAGGTGGGCTGGTTCAAATGGCTCTGAGCACTATGGGACTTAACTGCTGAGATCATCAGTCCCCTACAACTTAGAACTACTTAAACCTAACTAACCTAAGGATATCACACACATCCATGCCGGAGACAGGATTCGAACCTGCGATCGTGGCGGTCGCACGGTTCCAGACTGTAGCGCCTAGAACCGCTCGGCCATACTGGCCGGCCGTCGAGGTAGGGTTTGGCAGGCACGAAGACAAGTAGAAGAAACTCTCTAACCGTGTGCGAGAGGGCATTATCTTGCTGAAATGTAAGCCCAGTGTGACTTGCCATGTAGCGCAACAAAACGGCGCATAGAATACGGCCTTCATACCGCCGTGATGTAAGGGTGCTGCGGGTGACTATCAGAGTAATCTTGTTATAAAAATAAATGCCACCTGAGACAATTCCTCCTGGTTGTCGGCCCTACGGCCGGCGACAGTTAGGTTGGTATTCCACCACTGTCTGGGACGTCCCCAGACAGGTCTTGGGCCTGTAATCTTATTGAATGGAGTAGATGAGTCCCGCTTCGAACTGAGCGCCGATGAGCAGCGAAGACGTGTCTGGAGACGTGCAGCCCAGTGGTGGAATACTGTCGCTTGCCACATGGCCCGACAAGCAGGTGTGATGGTCTAGGCTGTCATTTCTCTTCATAGCAGGACCCTTTGCTTGTCATCCGCGGCATGGGCTTGTACACTACTGGCCATTATAACTGCTTCACCAAGAAGAAATGTAGATGATAAACGGGTATTCATTGGACAAATATATTATATTAGAACTGGCATCTGATAACATTTTCACGCAATTTCGGTGCATAGATCCTGAGAAATCAGTACCCAGAACAACCACCTCTGGTCGTAATAATGGCCGTGATACCCTGGGCAATGAGTCAAACAGACCTTGGCTGGCGTGTACAGGTAGAGCTACCCGTGCAGCTTAGACACGATACGACAGTTCATCGAGAGTAGTGACTGGTGCATTGTGAAGAGCCAGTTGCTCGACCACCATTGACCAGACGTTCCCAATTGGTGAGAGATCTGGAGAATGTGCTGGCCAGGGCAGCAGCCGAACATTTTCTGTATCCAGAAAGGCCGGTACAGGACCTGCATCATGCGGTCGTACATTGTCCTGCTGAAATGTAGGGTTTCGCAGGGATCTAATGAAAGATAGGGCTACGGGTCGTAACACGTCTGAAATGTAACGTCCACTGTTAGAGTGCCGTCAATGCAAACAAGGGCACCCCATACCATCAAGCCGTGTGATACGCCACTATGGCGATAACGAATACATGCTTCCAATGTGCGTTCACCGCGATGTCGCCAAACACGGTTGCGACCATCATGACGCTGTAAACAGTACTTGGATTCATCCGAAAAAATGACGTTTTGCCATTCGTGAACCCAGGTTCGTCGTTGAGTACACCATCGCAAGCGCTCCTCTCTGTGATATAGCGTCAAGGGTATCCGCAGCCATGGTCTTCGAGCTGATAGTCCATGCTGCTGCAAACGTCTTCGAATTGTTCGTGCAGATGGTTGTTGTCTTGCAAACGTCCCCATCTGTTGACTCAGGAATCGAGACGTGACTGCACGATCCGTTACAGCTATGCGGATAAGATGCCTGTCATCTTGACTGCTAGTGATACGAGGCCGTTGGTGTCCAGCACGACGTTCCGTATTACCCTCCTGAACCCACCGATTCCCTATGCTGCTAACAGTCATTGGATCTCGACGAACGCGAGCAGCAATGTCGCGATACGATAAACCGCAATCGTGATAGGCTACAATCCGACCTTTTTCAAAGTCGGGAACGTTATGGTACGCATTTCTTTTCCTTACACGGGGAATCACAACAACGTTTCATCAGGGAACGCCGGTCAACTGCTGTTTGTGTATGAGAAATCGGTTGGAAACTTTTCTCATGTCAGCACGTTGTAGGTGTCGCCAGCGGCGCCAACCTTGTTTGAATGCTCCGAAAAGCTAATCATTTTCATATCACAGCATCTTCTTCCAGTCGGTTAAATTTCGCGTATGTAGCACATCTTCGTGGTGTAGCAATTTTAATGGCCAGTAGTGTATTTCAGGAAGATAAAGCGATACATCACCAAGTTTACTGTAAATAAAAAATACATGTATCAACTGCAGTTTATGCTAAAGGAGCATGCCATATTAAACGAAAGAGAATCCTTGTTGGCAAACAACATCTTCACGAACTCAAAATTGGCTTAAAGTCAGGTACTCTACAAACTTATATTGTATTCGAAAGTAAGATCATATCGGTGTTATCAAAAAGGACAAAAAAATTGGGTTCTACTAGGCGTGGCGCCTTATATCGTTCGTGTCTAGAGGCTGTGTATTGGGAGAATGACTCATGCGTGCACATTGACAGATGGTCTGAAGCGGGTTCAGTCGAGTACGTAGTTCTAGTTTTCATCTGCTAGAGGACAGTAGTGCACAGAGACATTTAAGAAACAGATCAAGGGAATGTTTTTTTGAATTGTTTTGTTTATTTCTTTAAGGCTTTTTTGTTTATTTATTTTTTTTATAGTTTTGTATATGCTTTTAGTAGCATGAATGTGGTCTAAATGAAATATGTAGACCACTGTTCTACTGATGAACGCTGTAGGAACTAGTGTGAGAAAGTTTTAAGACAGTGTGAATGCAGACGACGGAGAATTTTGTATCATAATATGATAAGTACGTTTATGGTAAAAGGAAGGCTAATTCGAGTGCAAATGAATATAGTTAATAATGTGAAGTATAAACAAAATATCAGAATGTTAAATACTTATTTCGGGAAAAAGTACAAAGTGTGTTATTTGAGCCGAGCGTTTCAATGGTACGCTCGTGTGTAGTATGAGTTACGAAGGAACTCATTACTTGCCGGTTTTAGTTGTGCTATATGTTTCAAAAGTGTTTTAAAGTGAAGGCATATTTTTTCGGTGTTTTTTTAGAAAGTACAGATTTTTTAAGTACTTTTGCGTATGAGAAAAAGCAGTAATTTCGCGTGGCATATTGAGCACGTCGGTGACTAATGATCTGAGTGCATTAGATATCGATAAACGTAATAGTATGGTGAGCATTTTCATTTAATAACAATCCGTGGTTAGCAGTTGTTCAATTTTCGGGAAATAGTTACCATTTATATGCTAACGTGAGTGAATGGGTTTGTGCATGGCAGTATTAAGATTAGCACGGGCTTGGCAGTTAACGTGTACGTTATCAAGGTTCAGAATACACCAAATGTTTGCCAGTATTTCCACCTTTCATTCAAAATTAATATATTTTCCCGATTCTTGGAATAGCTACGTTGTTTGCAGTCCGGTGCGAGTTGCAGTACGGTAGGTTTCTGCTTGGCTTTCCTACCGGCGATATACTGCAACGAGTACACAGGTAGGCAGGTACTGGACGAAAGTAACCGCGCCGCCGCACTACGTAAAAACAGTCAATGGAAAAAACCTCCTGGTTACGTTTCGTCGATAGTAGTGGCATTAACAAAGATGATAAAGTGAAAGCTGAACTATTTAACGTTTCTTCCGACTGCTTCACCGAACAACCCATTATGTAATTTTTATCTTCGGGAGCCAAAAACTCGCCTAAATAGAAAACAAAAAGTGCGGTATCGAATTTCAGCTCGGATCGTCCGACAGAGAAAAGGCCATTGGCGACGATGTGATGCCCATTAAATTTTTCATCAGAAATATCCACATTGTTATCAATAGGTCCCGAGAACTACAGGGCTAGCACGGCACTAGAAAATACCTCAGGTTGTTTAATTCAATAATACGACTTAGAAGACAGGTGCGCACAACTGTAGACCTATCTCGTTAGGGTCAGTATTTCTCAGAACTCAGTAACTTATTTTGGGTTCGTGTAATGTGACTTTCCTGATGCGTAGGAATCAACATGGTCTTCACAGGCTGGTATCGTGTGAAACTTGCTGTGTTTATTCTTGATACAAAGAAGCTAGTAAGTAGCACACCCTATGTTGATGCTGTGCTTATTTACTTCCAGAAATCTTTTTATACAGATTCATAGTTTCACCAAATATGCCTATACAAAATAAGTGTGTACTAAATATCCTAACAGAACGGGATTAGATTGAAAATTTCCTAAGGAACAGAACACAGTGCGCCGTTTTCAGTGGGGAGCCATCGCCAGAAGTTAAATTGGCGTCCTGAGTGTCATGAGTTAGTGTTGGAGGCCCACTACTGTTCATGACACATGTAAACGGGTTGACGGAAAGCGTCAGTTACTCTGAGGCTATTTGCAGACGATCTAGCTGCGTGCAGGGATTTCACATTGTTCTGAAATGTGGAGAGAAACTTGCAGACTGGTGCCAAGTCTTGAAGCTAACCGCCAATGTAAATGAACATAATGCAATGTGCGTCAATAGGCGGAAAGATTCGATAACACTGACTATGCAATCGGTGATTAGTCACAGGACGCAGCCAGACCTATTAAATATCTGTAACTGGCCAAGGCGAGTGGAGTTGAAGCATTCACACAACTCTCACTGTGTTAAAAGCTGTTTAATGTCTTTAGCGCTGACAGCGAGAAAGAGGCTGCGATCCGACGGACTGTTTGAGCGTAGGTGACGCGTTTTGGTCGGGAGCGACGCTCGGTTCACGTGCTATGGGACGACGAGGCCGGGAGCACGCACTGCTTATGTGGTGAGCGTGTCGGCTGCGGCTTCCGCTGCGTTGCTTCTGACCAGCGGCGGTCGGTTGACCGAGCCATGTGCTCCCATCTGATTCAAACTAGCGGAAGTGACGTGAGTTGCGCCGCTAGCGCGCCCAAAGAGATTTTATTGACACACATCAAAAAAAGTTTTGCATCAGCCCGGTTCCCAGAATTCCTGAAGATGGACGTTACTGTGGATATTATATCACAGACACAGTCCATTTCCATATTGAGAGATGTTACTAAACCCGCCCAAAGATGTAAACAACGATGCAGAGCAGCGTCTATTAGACGGAGGGTGTCCGACAGCCGATCAGTTCCAGTCATTCCATCATGAAGGAGGTACACGGCTTGTGTTGTCTGTAGTTCAACCATGCCTAGACGGTCCATATCGCGGTTCGAAGGCGTCTGTATTGTTACTTTGTACTGTTACTTTGTACCAGGAAGGGCTCTCAACAAAGGAAGTGTCCGGGCGTCTCGGAGCGAAACAAAGCGATGTTGTTCGGACATGGAGGAGATACAGAGAGAGAGAAACTGTCGATGGAATGCCTCGCTCAGGCCGCTCAAGGGCTACTGCTGCAGTGGATGACCGCTACCTAAGGATTATGGCTCGCAGGAACCCTGACAGTAACGTCACCATGTTGAATAATGCTTTTCGTGCAGCTACAGGACGTCGTGTTACGACTCAAACTGTGCCAATAGGGTGCATGATGCGCAACCTCACTCCTGACACCCATGGCGTGGTCCATCTTTGCAACCACGACACCATGCAGTGTCGTACAGATGGGCCCAACAACATGCCGAATGGACCGCTCAGGATTGGCATCACGTTCTCTTCACCGATGAGTGTCGCATATGCCTTCAACCAGACAATCGTCGGAGACGTGTTTGAAGGCAACCCGGTCAGGTTGAACTCCTTAGACAAACTGTCCAGCGAGTGCAGCAAGGTGGAGGTTCCCTTCTGTTTTGGGGTGGCATTATATGGGTCGACGTATGCCGCTGGTGTTCATGGAAGGCGCCGTAACGGTTCTACGGTATGTGAATGAGATCCTCCGACCGATAGTGCAACCATATCGGCAGCACATTTGCGAGGCATTCGTCTTCATGGACGACAATTGGCACCTCCATAGTGCACATCTTGTAAATGACCTCCTTCGAGATAACGACATCGCTCAGCTAGAGTGGCCAGCATGTTCTCCAGACATGAACCCTATTGAACATGCTAAGGGATAGATTAAAAGGGGCTGTTTTGGACGACGTGACCCACCAATCACTCTGAGGGATCTACGCCGAATCGCCGTTGAGGAATGGGACAATCTGGACCAACAGTGCCTTGATGAACTTGTGGATAGTATGCCACGACGAATACAGGCATGCATGAATGCAAGAGGACGTGCTACTGGGTATTAGATGTACCGGTGTGTACAGCAATCTGGACCACCACGTCTGCAGGTCTCGCTGTATGGTGGCACAACATGCAACGTGTGATTTTCATAAGCAATAAAAGAGTGGAAATGAAGATTATGTTGATCTCTATTCCAATTTTCTGTACAGGTTCAGGAACGCTCGGAACCGAGGTGATGCAAAACGCTGTTTGATGTGTGTATTATTCGTGTTTGGCCACCTACTAATATAACAGTTCCCGGTTGTTGGAATGCATTTATCTGCAATGAACATCGAATAAAACATGTAGTTTTCAGATGCTTGGATGTAAATAAGGTGTATCATAATTGCTTTTATTTCCACTAAATTTAAGTTATTCTAGAACACATTTGACTTGAATACAGTCATTCTGTACAAAACTTAATCTGAAAGGACTAACATATTTCAATCTCACACCAATATTCAAAATAAAACAATAACATGTCCACGGTGATAGGTTTGTTGGACGTATTGGTCATTTTATGGTGTATTACCAGCAAATTGTCTCACAGTAGGAAAATAGTTGTGTCCCTCTCTCTCATCTGATGTTTTGCAAAATTCGTCCTGGAAGCTTCCTTTCATTTAATTGGCCAGATCGATGTCATTGATCCACCGGTTGAGTTATTTCTTAGTTAATTTCGTTGCTGTTATGTAACATCTACGTTTTTTACACTGAAAGGATAATATGTCAAAATATTCCATTCGATAAGCTTTGTATTCCAGACAAAACTAATATTTAGTTTGCCGGTATCTCTCTAAATCTGCAATCCATTGTGTACTGATAGGTTATAATTTTTTTGTTCTTAGGCTCGTCCATTGTGTACCGATCACTGTCAACTGTGGGCCAAGAAAAGGCCTTTCGTCTGGTCGCTCACACCTTTAAGGAGATTCTGGGAGGTTCTTGCAGGGTCATTGTCTAACAAGACGCTTACGCCTTGCGACGAAGAGGGGTCCTGAAAAACGCGAACACGGCGTCTCTGGTTGTCTAATTCGGTGATGATATTTCATCTTAATCTCCCCATTATGTGCTTTTAAAATCAAATAAATTAATAAATGCGTCCCTTATGTAATTAATCAGACAGACAAATGATTACTACGATTCACAGAGGTGCACTTTACGTTGAATAAAGAGCCGCAACTACAATGTTTACATTTTTACCGATAAAATTTTATTGTCGTAAAATGGCCACTCATGAATTCGAAGACTGGTGGAAGCAACTGCGCGATTAAATGTTTTGAAATAGCTCGATCCCCCATATAGTGGTTAGCTAACTCACTATACAAAAAATATAAATAAAATAAAAATAGCTGTAAAGACAGGCAGCATTCACAGCTAAAAGTTAACTGTAGCTAAATGTCACACTAAATCGCATCTAATCAGGGTCAAACCGACACACACTGCACAAACCTAAGTGTCGCTTGGTAGCAGAAAATATTATAAGTCCCTGAGTTAAGGTGCAGACTCAATGCACAGATTAAGAGTCACAAACAACTTCACAGATGAAAATAAAGGTTATGCCGAACTGCTGGCAGTAATAAATAGGAGTTCGAAGTAGTGCAGATGAGCTGCTTACAACGTAAAAAATCTCTGTCGCCGAAAACTCACACTCTGGATCACCAGTCATACCAGGATAGACGTTGCCCTAACTCGTAACGAAACGTGTCTCTGCAAGATGGTCGCCAGCCTTTTAAGGTCTTGAAACTCCCCTCCACAGAAAACCCTGCATCTGCGTCAGTTAATGACTCTGTGCTCATATTTTAGCTGCACACTAAATTTATAACCAAAATTGATACCTTACACTTAATTTTATGTGCTGCAGTTCACCCAAAATTTAAAATTAAACAAATAGTTTTGTTGCAGAGCTAAAAACAGTTCATACTCTCTGTGCCGCCAATTATTACAATAAATATGAGTATAGAAACATTTTCGTATTGTATTTTTCGTGCTCTTTCCTTTGCAATATTCAGAATTATATAGTATAAAATTTTTCTTGTTATGGACGAAACTACGCATATTAACCAAAAAAAAGTATAAATCTTAAGAACTAAATGTTGATGTGGTATTGTAATAACGACCGCCAATGCATAGTACCTTGCTGATTGTGTATTAGTCTCGTATCAGATTTTATTTTGACTTTTAATTAAAGTTCAGTTACGAAGTGTTCCACAGATTAATTGCATTACAAAACACGTAATTATGTCAATGGATGTGCGTCATTGAGAGCTACAGTTTGTGAACTTGACCTCTTTTCTGTCTTAAATAGTATAAAATTATTGACGATAAGGCGAATTTCGGTTACAAAAAAATTCTCGGTGATATATCTCCTAATCTCACATATGTTAATTACAATGTATATGAGCATACTGCCGGAATCTTGTTGCTCCTCTCTTTAATCTGACGTATCGTCCTTCATATTATCTATTACGGTTTGATATTCTTCACAAGTGTCATTTCAAGCCCAACACTTCCAGATAATAGATGTGAACATCGCAAATTAGTTTTTAGTTGGGTAACATAATAAATCCATATGCACATATAATAACTAGCTTCCTAAAGTGAATGAAACAAACTGACGACTACAAAGCAGATGTCAGGCTTAGATTTATTGGGAGAATGGTAAAATATTCAATTCACGCAATCGAGATGTCCCTCACAAAATCGTCGATTAATCAATTTTTCAGTACTGTTCGTCATTCTTGGCCGTACTAAGTTGGATTAACAGAAGAGATATACGAGATTTTAATCAGAGACAATAACTTCGTTAGGGGTTCAATTAGTCAAATTCGGAGTGTCACAGCAATATTTAAAGTGCAACAGTAGCTTACAAGAAAGGCGTGGTGCGTTGTTTAGAGCATTACTCACCACGTTTCAAAGCATATGTTGCTAATGGAGTCGAAAATAATATTACTTACTGACAGATACAACTTGCATAATATGCTACTACGTAAGATTAGGAAATGTCAGTGATACTGAGAGAGGCATTGACAGATTATTCCTGCGCACAACCTGCAAATGGAATAGGAAAGGGAGAAATCATCATGGTTCACTACTTACCCTCCGCCACATACCATACGGTGACATGCTGGTTGCAGGAACTGATATATGTGATGAGTGAGAAGCCATAAATGTTGCAACATTATATTTTTCTCTCGTGTTTAGCTTGCGAACCTTCCAACTTTCTAGTGAATGAGAAACAATTCGTCTTTGTGTAAAGACATTTGAGATGTACACACACGGAGGATGAGCATGCAGCAACAGATATTAAAACAACGGATGTACTGTTGGTGTCAAAGGTCTATTCAAAGTGCAGTGCCACCGTAAAATCTGTCTGTGGGTTAGACGTGGTAACAGGCATCTAGATATCGATTGAAGCAGCAACTTACGTAGAAATGCCTTTTATGAGTGCATATCTAGGAAAGTGTCGTTCTCCATGTACGGAGGCAAACATATTTACCACGACTTATAACAGACGCCCAGCAGTAGTTACTGACTCTCTTGGAAATGTCATCCCACAAAAATAGTGACATCGAGAACTTTTTCGTAATTAATGGAGTATGCACAGAACTTCGGGTTTACTTGACTGTAAAACATGGGTGTATAGCACATGTTCGACTCATTGTTCCTATATGATGAGCATTATTTTCTGAATGTAGCACCATATAAACACCTGGTGGAATAAGATTAACAAATTGTGCACCGATGCGTGCGCTGGAAAACATAACTTCGGTTTTCCAGTGATGAAAGCAGTTGTAACAGGGAGCATTTGTTGCATACGGTACCGTTATGGTACGGAAGCCGTTTCTGTCTCTTAACTAGTCGTTGAAATAAACTTAGTCATCAAGCCAGCTGGCCTGCCTGAAACGCGTGAAGACTTGGGGTAAAGTAAATACGAATATCGCATTGCGAAAAATGCACATCAGAATCCAAGTTACAGGGAGAAGTTTATCAACTAAGTATCCTGTATCCCGAAAAAACGAACACAACTGCTAAAAAGTTTCGATTGAGAAATAAAACTGGAACCTAAGCCCCTGTGTCCTACATTTATACACGCTACTGCAAAGTAATGGATCCGCCCTCAAAACCAAGTCGTGTAAAATGTTACAGATCATTAAATCACTATGATTCTGTCAAAAAATAAAAAATAAAAAGAGAGAGAGAGAGAGAGAGACAGACAGACAGACAGACAGACAGTTAGATCCGCCGCCGCATCTACAGAACAGAGCGTTTCAAAAAGATTTATCCAATTACAAAGACAATATCTTCTACATAAATGACGATAAAAACTTGTGCATTTTAAATTACGCATCGAAACTAAAATTTTAGCTTGGCGCCATTTGCATGCTGCCAGTTGATTTGGTTTCCTGTAGGGCAGTTAGCTAGTTGTCGCACTCGCCCTAGCGCTTGTTACCCAATGTCCGAGTGAGTGGGCTCAATGCTTAGCTCATTGTGTCCACATTTGGCAGAAAGACAGTTCATATCCGTGTCCCGCCATCCAGGGTTTTCAGTGCTTTCCCTAAATCGCTCCAGGGAAACAACGGGATGGATCCTTTGACAGGGCACGGCTGATTTCCTTCCCAATCCTTAAATCGTTCAGAAATTGTTCTTCGTCTTTAATGACCTCGTTATCGACTGGGTTAAACCCCAGTGTTCCTACCTTTCTATTACACAAGTTCATAACAGCAACAAGAAGCGTGCTCCCTTTCAATAAGTAGAACTAAGTTAAAGGTGTGCCACGGCATTTTCAGCCACAGTATGATACTCCACCATCTCACTGCCTCAACGATAGGCCATAAGGGACGTATGAATATCGTTTTACACCGTTGGCCTCCAAGATAACTTGATCTCATGGGATGACATTTTTTGTTTTCTTTTCTTGGGGTGGGATATTTGAAAGACTTGGTCTGTGGCTTTCCTTTCTCACATCTTTGGGAGACATACGAAGGCTCGTGGCAGCAGTGAATGCACGAACTCAAGGCGTGTTGGGAAAAGTGTTGGTCGAGTTTTAGAAGGGTCTGGATGTTATTCGTGTGTACGCAGGAAGGCATCCTGAATATTTCAGAAGGGAAAATTTGACATTGCACCTACACGTGACTGTTAGAAGTACCCCACGGTTGCATGGGCGTGCATATAAAAGATTAACCTCGTGAAATCGGATGTTCTTTTGAAATTACAAACTTTGTACTAATATCTATACGTTGAAATGTACCCACTGAGCCGTGCGTGGCTCGTGTTCCCGCCATCATGTATTTTACCCCCTGTTTTTAACGTACTTCCACCTCACTACGTTAATTTAAATTACTACTGTCACTGAGTTGCTGCTTTGCTTCACCGTGACCGGCGCGTATCGATAGATCCCCTCTCGTAGTATCTTTGTTCGACGGCTATTACTTCCCGCTCGTTGTCTGTCGTGAGCAGTTCGTGTCGGGAGTCCGGGTCGCGAGTTCGGACTCCCAGTCGGTTGAAACGCGTCTGGAGTGTAGTCCGGACCTGCCAGTCGGGGAGTTGTAAAGCGACACTAGTGCAGTCGGGTTGGAGCAGCAGTGAGGTCTGCGTCGACATGGCCCGCCCAACCGTTACCGCCACGCATCACCTGAGCTGGGCCACGGCCTTGGTGGATCGTCGGTCGGTCGTCCTACCGAACGACGCGTTTTGGCTCGAATTGTTTTCTTTGACAAGTTATATTAAATGTTGTCGGCGTACTGCCTCTGAAATATCGGTCGTCTCATCGGGTTACATGTAACTGGTTCTCCGAGTGCTTCTGGGCCTCTTCAATTGTGGAACTTGGGTCGTTCCTTTCGTGATGCTGGGATGTCGTTTAGCCAGTGGGCGTGTTTCCTCTGCATGCTTGGGTCCGAGCCAGTATTTCCACCGTCGTGTGTCTGGAAGTGAGTCGGAGACGCAACAGCAGTGCAGTCGCTACGGAGCAGCAGTCATGGACTCACCAGCAGGCAGTCGGTCGGTTGTTGCGGACCGGGGAAGTTATTTCCGTGCGCTACAGTCGGCTGGAGCCGCTGGCAGCCCTGCGCAGTGTCGGATGCGTGTGTGGAGCTGTCCGATCGCTACGAGCTTCGTGGTTCACCGACCCAGGAACTCAAAGTTGAGTAGTGGTTTCAGGTACTCAAGCCACGTCCATTCATGTTGTGTGGTTCGCGTCGGTGGTTCGCTGTTGGGGAGGTTTTCCTGTGAGCTACACCGAGTGTTTCTACTGCGAAATTTAGCCGCCATGCGGTGCAATTAACTATTTTGGTTTACTACAATCTGAGTGCACTAGTGGAATTTTCTGTCTTGTGGCTGTTAGTGTTCCGGTTACCTGCCCTGGCCACTAAGGTAATTTCAGGCAGCGTCCTTTCCTCACCTGTTGTCGCTGTCCAACATGGTGTGTAATACTGACAGCTAATACATACTCCATTGTGGATTATCACGTTTCCGGTTTGAGTTCTCATGTAAGTCGTTGTGTCGGTCGTCCCGTGGCTGTCGCCTGGTTGGGTTCCGATGGCTCACCACCTGTCTCACCTAAATGAACGAGGGCAGACCGACCTCCCTGGAGGCTTCTGAGTGCCACCGGTGTTTTATTATCTGTTGTCAGCTACTTTAAATTCAAAGCTTATGGTTGTTTTTTTATTTTCTTAAAAATTTTGCTAATTAATTCTTAAATTTACCTTTCAAGCATAAATATTGCGGCCTTCTGCCTTTAAAAGTCTATGGTAGTAAATTCTAAAATTTTGAAATTTAATTGTGGCCCTTGCATATGTTGGCTGTTTTTTTAAAATTATTTTATTGCTACCTTAATTGGATTTTTATCTTGTTGATTTGTTAAGATTTCTTGTTTGGAGGCCTTCAGTCGTCAAAGAGTTGCATTTAGTAAAGGTCCGGCTATGCGCCTCTTTGGTTGTAAAGATTGTTAAATTACAATAAATGACAATTAGAAGGAGAAACTGACCTCAACCTTTGGCCCTTTCCACAATGCTATTACCTGCTCTGCCCAGCGGGTTTAGCGGGCGTATCACCCGCAGTTTCTATTTTCATTGTTGCAGGAGGTGTAGCCTTGTGAAATCGTATGAATCTTTTCGAAATACGCTGTAATATATTACTTAAATACTGTACACTGTCCGAGAAAAAAAATTGAAGCACCTAGGCTACATATTCGAATGTCAATGTAACTTCGCACACATACATGCCATTGGAGGAAATGTAAATGATAGAGTTGGTAATATCTGTGACACGTAGAACGGCCACCAGAGGGCCTTAGCGTTATTCGTGTTTTGTGCTGTTACCAGGTCTGGTAGGGGTTATAAGGGCCGTGAACAGCGTCAGATGTTGAAGGACACGGAGATGGCGCGTACACGTTGAGGCAGCGTTGTCAGCAGCTGGCAGAGTTTCGTAGGGGACTCCCTGCGGGTCGCCATTTGGCCGGCTGGTCGAATCATGCAACATCAAGCTTTGTGGGGCATTAGGATGCCACAGTTGCCCGATGTTGGACCGCATGGAATCGTCAGGGCAGACCACACCTGATCACCACAAGCGAGGAGCGGTGCATTGCGCACCGAACACATGGCAATTCCTCCACATCTGCACCCGGCGCCCCAGTACAAGTAATCGACTTGGTGCAACATTCTGTGCCACATCTTACCATTGGCAGGAGACTAGCAGCAAGAGGACAATGGAATTACCGTCCCGCACATAGGTTACCGATAACACCACAACACGAACTGTCTGGAGTGGTGACGTAACAAGGAAGCGTGGAATGCATCACACTTTCAGCAATGAATCGCGGTTGTGTACTACCCACTGTGACAATCGCCGGCGAGTATGGAATAGACCTGGGGATAGGTCGCATTCTTCCAGTGTTTTGAGAGATGTAGCTGTGTTACTCCTGCCTTCATGGTGGGGGGACCCATCAGGTATGACTTACAAAATAAATGAGCGCCCACTGAAAACGCCACAATTGTAGTCAAACATGTTCAGAGTATATTGCTTGAAGGTGAGTGATGATAATTTTATAGAAGTGCTGGCATAGACTTTAAAATACCGGGTGGCTCATATTTTCTGTTCGCAGAAGTTGCAGAGGAAAAGATATATGATGGAGCATTTGTTGTAGGCACATGGCATAATGTGGTCGGACAAATTGCGTGACTACCACGCTCTGTGTCTACTTCACCGACTCGTCGTCGCCCAAGCACCCCAGTACCTTGCTTCAGAGATTAAATACCTTTCATGCCATCATAATCGTAAGACGAGGTCACTCTTATTTGGGATCCTAACTGTGCCCACTCACAAAACAAAAACTTTTGCAAACTCCTTCTCAGTTGCCGCTTTCCACCTCTGGAACAAACTGCCCCTTACCTTGCGCAAAATTCAATCCACTGCTGCTTTTAAGAAGAAGTTGAAGCATTTCCTGCTATTATCCTCATAATGTTTTCCATAAAAGTAATGTACAAGGCCAATCCTCTCCTCTGTCAAATAACAAAGCTGGTGTCTCCCATCTTGCTCCTTTCTCTTCTTCCTCTTCATCTATCTCTATTATCCACGCAATCTTCTTTTCCTTTATATTTCCTTAATTATGTTTCATCATGTCTCTATTCTTCTCCTCCCTTCACCATCAGTCTCCCTCATACTCCCTGCTGCTAGCACTCCTATCTAAAATCTGTCTCTGTCATAATGTTTAATTATAACAGTACTTATCATCTACGAATATAAACTCTATACGTATGTATTTTTCCAAGTGTGCCTTTGTAATTGTTTATTTCACTTTTACTTGTACTAGATGTAGTTTAACATGTCTGCTAAAACATATTAATGTAAAATAAGTAGAATGCCTGGTTAGATGTAAGAGAGGGCCTGATGGCCCTAATCTTGCCAGGTTAAATAAATAAATAAATAAAATAAAGAAATAACGTCCTTCATTATATTCCCACGGTTATATCTTACAAAAACAACTAAATTCGAAGTAATTTTTTCTTGATAATACAATAACAACGTTTGTTTGCAAGTATACCAGCAATTATATACTACGCATGATAATTCACATCACATCCCACAACGACTTTAACACCATTTCAGCCAGTTTTCGCCGCCTAGGCTGTAAATATGCAATACAGTGCTTGTGCGAAGTTCGGTTAAATATTTGGTTAGTCATATCAGGAACAGATTGTGATTCATGGTTTTACAATCTACTCCAAATGGATTTATCACAATTTAGTAAAGAGCGGAAGTACATTGCATTAATTTGTTAAGGCTTACAGTAGATGTGCAACGTAATCTCACGAGGTTCACTAAAGGTCCACGGCCAACGCTCTGTGTTATGATCTCTATTATCATACAAGGTACAAACTACACAGTTACATGGTGGCATGACGGAGTCGGACAACAACTTACGAGACTGGCAGAGATACAGTGCTCCCGTGTTTTTCCGCTAATGCTCGGCTATCTCTTTACCCAAATTTTCGCTCTTTCAGCACAGGAAATTCTTGATTCAATCGATTCTGTACCGTGTTTACAAGTAGAGCAAAATTATTGGCAATAATATCACATTTTTGTACAGTCAGTCAACTTATGAAAAACAAGTCAAAATATGTACAGATTTATGCTAAAATACTGCTCTGTAAATGCGAAACAGTTAGCGGTTGCAGCCCTGTAATCGCTACCAATAACTCGACATGCAAAGTCCCTCAATGTAACACGTTCCCCGGTCATCACATGTCGTGTAGAGCAAACAGAGACATAGAGGAATGCAATGTGGACATCGTCCGTCAGTCAGTTGTATAACAAATCAATACGCGACCAACAGCAGTGACATGCAGAAACAATCAGATGTCGTTCAAAAGCCATTTAGAAGTAAGGGCCTTTGTGCTATGGTTTATTTTTCTTAGATAATCTGCTTCACAATATGTTTTCGATTTTTCTTTTATTATTCCGAGCACTTGGTGAAGGTATCACTAAGGACGTTTTCCATCTTAAACGCCGGCCGCTGTGGCCGAGCGGTTCTAGGCGCTTCAGTCCGGAACCGCACTACTGCTACGGTCGCAGGTTCGAATCCTGCTTCGGGCATCGACGTGTGTGATGTCCTTAGGTTAAGTTAGGTATAAGTAGTTCTAAGTCTAGGGGATTGATGGCCACAGCTGTTAAATCCCATAGTGCTCAGAGCCATTTGAACCATTTGAATCCATGTTAAACATTCCCAAATGAAGTTGTTTTACATTGAGTTATCTACGCCGTCAGAGAATCTCCGGTGATGACAAACTACACACGCCCGCTACTGGGAAATTGGAGCCAAGTTCTGCAAATCAGCTTTCCACTCTACGCAGTGGGGAGTACGCAGACTGATTTAGTAAGTTCTTAAGGGATCTCGGACGTGTGGATATACTCGGAAACGTAATCGTTCCATATCGCAGTATGAAAAACAGCACGATAGTGTGTGTTGAATTAACGACAACAATTTGGATATGTCTTCCGACTGGATGTGACAAGATATAATGAAAACTGGATAAGAAACAAATTTGAAAACTAAAAGAATACGAAGATTCTTCGATGAACCCATAAAGACCTTTAACTGTGAATTTCAGAGTAATTATGTAGATGTGGATGTAGAAAAAAACACACATTTAGCAGATACGATATTTTATTATTTAAAATGACAAATAGTGCCGAAACTAGCAACAAAGAGAAAATTTTACAAGTACAGGAAGTTTGTGTAGCTCAAGAGATGAACCAAGAACACAAATACTAACAATGGATGGAAAGACAAACACTTAGTAATGACAGATGTTATGCACACTAGTGAGCCAGAAGATTCTGACAACTGCCCATATCCGCTTGGTGGCGTTGCGGACTCGTGAAGCAGTAATGATTGTATATATCCGGAGAAGACACCACTGAGTAATCACTGAAGCCAAGGGTATGGATACGCTGTTGGTCAAAAACTTCACGACACATGGCATGAAGGTACGAATGACCAAGCTCTCAGCCCCTGATCGTCCAGATGAACGTGGGATTAAGCAGACCCTGTTCCTCACCGCACTACCGACTAACGACAACAAAGTGGCGATGTATCGCTTGTTGAACTTACTTCACCTTAACGTGATAGTAATAAAGTGTGAAAAACCTGAGGGTCCCTCGCAGTAATGTAGTTGTCGGAGATCTATAGCGCAGCGCAGCGATTGCACCGAAACTCTACTGAGCAGTTCTACAGCGAGTTTTGAGATTCTCAAACTCTCAGACTGATAAAGCGTAGAATTTCTTTCGTTTTGCTGATTGGTTGATATAAGTGCAGATAAAATTCAATGAACAGTGCAAGTCTGATAAAAGCGCCGCATGTCACTAGGAATAATTAAAAAGTAAAGAATACGTCTAAGACAAACTTCTTCAAACTAACATTGAAACCATACGAGTCCAAGATTTATTTTTTTGTATTTATGGCGGCTCAAGAAAATGAAACGGGGTTGGATAGGAGTTGACGTCATGTGTTCAGGCAGATGAACAATTCTTTTCTGGATTTACAGGTATTAGGAAAACCATAGACTGCAATCTAATACAAGATGTATGCTTATTATTAGAAATATGCACATGAAAATGGATGCACATGGCTGAATACCGAAATGCGATGATGAAACTGGACATGAAATGGTTGTTGCTAATGACGATGATAATGGTCACAAGGGAACCTTGACGTGCAGCTCACGAATAATTCTTCGTAATTTCTGTTGCCATTTAGCTCATCTATTATCCGAATATTCGTTAGAATTTAGTGAATCATTAATACATTAATCAGCTTTAGCATGCTATTACGTAAACTCAGATCACAATGTGTTATTGGCTGTTGTTTGCAATACCCCCATGAAATTATTTCATTCTATGATTGAAGCCATTAATAATAAAATATAAAGCTTTACTGTACTCGCGTAATTAGGTGGCCAGAAAAATTCGTTACTGTGATTAAAATATGATTCAACCTAGCTGTTCATTGACGTGACAACTAAAAATCATTTATACAATCAGCCACAACCCCAAAAATCGTAAATAGAACTATTAATGACAGAAAAAAATGTATGTAAGACAGTTATAAATGATTCAAAGAAGAACAGAAAATAACTTAATTTCTCGATGCTATCGCACAATAGATTCTTGAGACTGTTAACCACATGCCTATTAATTCTTATATGTCCCCTGGTGTTTCGAGAAGAAGATATTAAAAATTTAGAACAATGGGGTACTCATATTGTTGCAGTGCAGCAGAAGAATTGTGACGACGTGATCAACTGAATACGTTTGGCATTTCACCAAACTCGTTCTTGCCTCTAACTCCGCTCGGTGGGATATGGACGCCAAAGGTTTGGCGGCGATGTCAACCGTTGAGGCTAAACGAGTATCTCTTGTACCGAGTCATGTTGTAAAATTACTCGCCCTATTTTCAGAAATAATATGCGTACTTCAACATATGTATGACGAAAATACTAAGAAACGCGGCGCTACGATACACATATCTTCAAACTGGCTCCCGTGGCAACATTGTTGGCAGAGTAAAGGAGTATTTTTCCATGTAATATAGCTTGACTGTATCGTTTATTGAGTTTCACATTTTCGTTAAAACTTAAATAAACGACATTCTAAACGCACAAACTGATGTAGTGATCAAAACATCAACACAACATTTAGCCTGCCAGGTATAAGTTCTGCCTTGATGCTGCCAACTTAAAGTGGCCCATGATGGAACCGGTGGCGCATGTGCTTTCCACATTCATTACTGAGTTTCAACAGTCTGCTTTTGGAAGCCTGCACGATGTTGGGGCGTGAGTGGAAGACGGCCTAACGATGTGCGGGACCGTAGCCCAGCTTCATGGAGACGGTTGCGAATGGTCCTCGCCGATACCCCAGGAGGAACAGTGTCCCTAATTTGCTGGGAAGTGGCGGTGCGGTCCCCTACGGCACTGCGTAGGATCCTACGGTCTTGGCGTGCATCCGTGCGTCGCTGCGGTCCGGTCCCAGGTCGACGGGCACGTGCACCTTCCGCCGACCACTTTCGACAACATCGATGTACTGTGGAGACCTCACGCCCCACGTGTTGAGCAATTCGGCGGTACGTCCACCCGGCCTCCCGCATGCCCACTATACGCCCTCGCTCAAAGTCCGTCAACTGCACATACGGTTCACGTCCACGCTGTCGCGGCTTGCTACCAGTGTTAAAGACTGCGATGGAGCTCCGTATGCCACGGCAAACTGGCTGACACTGACGGCGGCGGTGCACAAATGCTGCGCAGCTAGCGCCATTCGTCGGCCAACACCGCGGTTCCTGGTGTGTCCGCTGTGCCGTGCGTGTGATCGTTGCTTGTACAGCCCTCTCGCAGTGTCCGGAGCAAGTATGGTGGGTCTGACACACCGGTGTCAATGTGTTCTTTTTTCCATTTCCAGGAGTGTAGATTAAAATTTTGAGATTTACCGGTGGCATTGCAATTCAGTCAGAGACAGGAATTGCAAGACCAATTTGACAGAGTGGAAACTGTCTCGAAAAGGAGATATAAACTGAGTATCATAAAAGTAAACAAGGTTAATGGAAAGTAGTCGAATTAAAACAAGCGATGCATTGGATGTTAGATTAGGAATTGACACACTGGAGGTACTGTTTCAGTTTTGCTATTTGGCCTGCAAAATAACTGATGATGGTCAAAACAAAGACGACATGCAAAGAGATAAATGCAGGTTGGCAGTATCAGTAAACAGAAGTTTCAGCACTGTGACGCTGTAGGAGGCTACTAAGGATTAGCTATGTAAATCGAATAACTAATGAGGACTTACAGAATGGCATTAGGGAAAAAAGAAATTTCTGACAGATACTAACTAAAAGAAGAGTTCGGTTGACGGGACAGATGCATATCCAAAGGTATTAACGAATCGTCAATTTGCTTATGGAAGGAAGCGGTGACTTGTTTGAATTGCTCCACCACTGGAAGCAGTTTCAAATGAATGTCGGTCGTTCCGGTTATACCGAAATGCTAACTTGCACAAGATAGACTAACGTACAGGGTTGCATGAAACGTCTTCAACTGAAGATATCAACTACAAGAATAACAACATAAACACTGAAAAGTAATGAAGAATCTTGGTATGTCGGAAAGTGGCCTTTTACGTTTGCGTTTATACGGGAATACTGGTGTTCTCTTGCCCATATCGGCTTGCAAGCGATCGTTTAAACTATAAATAAGAACAGCAGGACTTCGTCGCACTTGGGTGGAGTAGCAGTAGGTGCGTAGGGTTCAAATAATAACTATGTACACCTTCTCAGTTATATGTATGTATGGTGTTACTGAATAATACACCTATTGTGTAGGCTATTTCGTTTTTAGCAGCTATTACAAATACGTTACAGAGGAGCAGTTTCTGTAACTGTTGTCTTTTACAGTTTTAATGTTTTCATAGGCACATACATGATTTAAATTGGTGCAGTGTAACCGGCTTCACGAATTGTGTGATATATAACTAGGGGCCTGAAGATGGTGGACTGTATCGCCGAAACCGGTTCCAATTAAATAAAACTGACACACGCAGGGAATTGTGTTACTGTTCCTACAAATAAATAAAACAGCTGTTGTCCCACTATCCATTGAAAGATGGGTGTATGGAAATTTTACGATAATGTCCCACTAGTAACGCATCATTTGCTGAGAGTAAACATGATATAGTAAATCGTAACCAAGATTGTAATATACCTGGTCAGAACCCGTATACTGTGAATGTAATTGGATACAGAAAACTGGGGAAGAGTTGGATGAGGGGGGGGGGGGCAGGGTGATATTTATATAGTATTTATTTTAAAGGAACTTCTACGAGATACGTATGATGTTTCTTAGAATCAAAAGAGGTAATGAGTTTTAAGATGACTGCTGTCAAATAATGTGGCTAATATATTGATTCTCTATTAATCCAATAGTGTCAAGCTGTTCTAAAGTTAAAAAAAAATGTCATAGTGTCGCATAATGAGAGATAACAGACTCTCAGCATAGCACGTTGAAAGTGTTCAGTGACAAGAAACTGTCATTTTGTCAGTCAGATCGCCAGGGCGCTGCTGGCTCTAGAATCTCACAACCAGCTGTGGGATTTTCACGGAGCCAGCCATCCGCGAGGGAGGACAGAATGCGATCAACGCAGATCGCAGACCGAAGTCTGCGCCGCCCACTCCAATCACTTAGCAGCAAACCTAGTCCCAATATCCGGGCCGAGAAATTTACTCCCGAACTGGAAGCTTTTTCCGCAGTTAGAGTGTTGTTGTCTACACGTTTACTTGAGTAGCTTTGCACCTAAACAGGCTAACTATGCTGAGCAGCGTACCAGTTATAGAGTAAAATAAGGGAAATATGAGGGGACTTCATGAAAAATACGTAACTGACACAGGACAATTGTGCTAATCTGCCGTTTTGCTCGACGTGATACAGTGTGATACAAGAGATAGTATAGGTCAAAACTAAAATTGAAGTTCCTAAAATGATATTTCCGGAAGCCTATAACTATTGCGTTATTGGCCAGGCAGTTCTCTCACTCCCATCTGACCGTTACTCAGAAGTAGACAGTACGGACAGTGTCGCATGTGATTACCACGCAACCTTCGGTCCTTCGTTGCAGTGAATCACATTCTCTTTCGAATACACCCGCCTCCATTCGCATTACGTCACAAGCATTTGTCATATGCTCCTTTAACGTCTGCACGTTTTCGATGGGTTGGGCATACACAAGGTCTTTAAATGCCCCCATAGCCAGAAATTCAGCAGATTCGTGTCCCGTAAACGGACCTCCTCGAACAATCCATCACCGATGAAACATTGCCATGGGGTACCGCAGAAAACAGGCTGGCACCCATCGTGCATGGACCACAATCGTTATCTCTCTGCAAGGGTAATGTTCTCGAACAGCACTGGTAATTCATCGCACGAAAATTAGTGATACACACCACCTTTTATCTATTTGGTGAAATTTATGGACCTATGAGTCTATCACCGGCAGTTCCTGCCCATACATTGACAATGAAGTGATGGTGATGCCTCAGCTCCACGACTGCTTGATGATTTGCATCTGTCCTTATACGCGTACTGTGACAATTTACTATGCCATCACTTGTGACGCCCTACGTCACCAAACACTATACAGTGGTTGGTTCAAATGGCTCTGAGCGCTATGGGACTTACCATCTGAGGTCATCAGTCCCTTAGAACTTAGAACTACTTAAACCTAACTACTCTAAGGATATCACACACATCCTTGCTCGAGGCAGGATTCGAACCAGCGACCGTAGCGGTCGCGCGGTTCCAGACTGAAGGGCCTAGAACCGCTCGGCCACTGTGGCTGGCCACTGCACAGTATTCATCACAAGTATAACGACTCATATGAAGATCAATGGTAAGGGACGAACGGGTTGTTTTGAAAAATTACGCAGTGAAGTTTCGAAAAAATGGTTCAAATGGCTCTGAGCACTTTGGGACTTAACAGCTATGGTCATCAGTCCCCTAGAACTTAGAACTACTTAAAGCTAACTAATCTAAGGACAGCACACAACACCCAGTCATCACGAGGCATAGAAAATCCCTGACCCGGCGGGAATCGAAACCGGGAATTCGGGTGTGGGAAGCGAGAACGCTATCTCACGACCACGAGCTGCGGACAGTGAAGTTTCAATAAAATATCGTAAATAACATATTTGAAGTATATAAAATGTGATCTGTTTATTCAAATAAGTCGTTTAATGTATCCAGTAACCACATATTTCTAAAATGCTGAATTCGATCCAAAATTTTATCCTTAAAAATTCGTCAATGGGAACTCAACATTGTTTACTAAGTTCACTTGACATGCGTTAGCATTGAATTATCGCTAGTCACTTGCTGGGCGAATTAACGAAGCTTTACTGAAAAAGCACTCAGAAATACAAGTTTCAAAGGTCCGAACTGTTTCCTTGTTTCATAATCACATTTTTATTCACAATTTTCGCAATAATAAAGTAAAGCATCCACAAAGATTAATCTGTATTTTAGTACGATATAAAATTAATTTTAGCAAGCACCTTGCTACCTCATGTACACTGAGGTTTAAAAGGCATAGGATATCTCCTAACATTGTGTCGGACCTCCTTTTGCCCGGAGTAGTGCAGCAATTCGACGTGGGTTGGACTCAAGTAGTTGGAAGTCCCTTGCAGAAATATTGACCCATGCTGCCTCTATAGCCGTTCATAATTGAGAAAGGGTTAGCGACGCAAGATTTTCTGCACGAATTGACCTCTCGACTATGTCCCACAAATGTTCGATGGGTATCACGTCGGGCTATCTGGGTGGCCAAATCATTCGCTCGAATCGTCCAGAATGTTCTTCATATCCAACGCGAACGACAGTGACCCGCAGACATGGCGCATTGTCATCCAAAAAAATTCCATCATTCTTTGGGGACATGAAGTCCACCGATGGCTGTATATGGTCTCTAAGTAGCCGATCATAATCATTTACAGGCAATGATCGGTTCAGTTCGACTAGAAAACCCAATCCATTCCCTGTAAACACAGCCCATACAATTATTAAGCCAACACCAGCTTGCACAGTGCCTCGTTGACTATCTGGGTCCATGGCTTCGTGGAATCTGCACCACAGTCGAACCCTATCATCAGCTCTTACTAAATGAAATCGGGACTCATCTGGCCAGTGCGCTGTTTCCCAATGGTCTAACCGAGCTAGGTGGCGCAGTGGTTAGCACACCGGACTCGCATTCGGGAGGACGACGGTTCAATCCCGTCTCCGGCCGTCCTGATATAGGTTTTCCGTGATTTTCCTAAATCGCTTCAGCCAAATGCCGGGATGGTTCCTTTGAAAGGGCACGGCCGATTTCCTTCCCCATCCTTCCCTCACCCGAGCTTGCGCTCCGTCTCTAATTACCTCGTTGCCGACGGGACGTTAGACACTAATTTCCTCCTCCTCCTCCTCCTCCCAATGGTCTTGGGTCCAACCAGTATGGTCACGAGCCTAGGACAGGCTCTGCAGGCGATATCGTGGTCGTCTGCTGCCATAGCAAAGCCAAATTCCGCTGCACTGTCCTAACGCATACGTTCGTCTACGTCCCACATTCTATTCTGCATTTATTTCACGCAGTGTTGGTAGTCTGTTACCACTGACAACTCTACGCGAACGCTACTGCTCTCGGTCGTTAAGTGAAGACTGTCGGCCGCTGCGTTGTCCGTGGTGCGAGGTAAGGCCTGAAATTTACTATTCTCAGCACATTCTTGGCACTGTGGATCTCAGAATATTGAGTTCCCTAACGATTTGAGAAACTGTACGTCCCGTGCGTCTAGCTCCAACTTACATTCCGCGCTCAAAGTCGGTTAATTCCCGTTGTGCGGCCATAATCACGTCGGAAACTTTCTCACGTGAATCACCCGCGTACAAATGACAGGTCACCAATGCACCGTCCTTTTATACGTCGTGTACGTGATACTACTGCCATCTGTATATTTCCGCTGATTAGCCAAAACATTATGAGCTACGCCCACCGCGACGTTGGGTGCCGCCTGGTTGGGTTCGCGGGCTTACGACGGGGTAACATAAGTATGTAGGCGGAGCAGACACAGACGGGGGTAATTGTAGCGAAGATATGGACTACAAATGGGATAAGCGACTTTGACAACGGTCAGATTATTATCACGCGGTGCCTGTGAACGTGTATCTCGAAAGCGGCGAAGCTTGTCGAATGTTCACGTGCTACTGTCGTGAGAATCTACGGAAAGAGGTAGATGGACAGTGAAACTACCAGCAGGAACTAAATGGTTGGACGTGGGGCTCAGAAGCTTGTCTGCTCTGTAAAGTAGGATAGATGGTGATCTGTGGCATCTCTGCCGAAAGAGCAGAATTCTGGAGCACGCACAAGTGTTTCGGAGCACACCGTTCATCGTACTCTGTTGAACATGGAGCTCCGCAGCAGAAAACCTCTACGTGTTCACATGTTGATACAACGATATCGTCAGCTACGATTGCAGTAGGTACGGGACCACTGGTGTTCTACCTATTAACAATAGAAACATGTCGGCTGTTCAGGCGAATCACATTTTTGCTACGCTAGATCGATGGCCGTCTCTACAAACGCCGTTATCGAGGTGAACGACGGCTCGAAACGTGCAGCGCGCCACGGACGCCGGCTGGTGGGAGCAGTATTATGCTATGGGAGATATCCTCCTGCGCTTGCATGCGACCTGTGGTAGCAATCGAAGACACGCTGACAGCTGCGATTCACCTGCATCTCTTCATGCTTGATATCTTCGTTGACGGCGATGTCTTCTTTCAGCAGTATAATTGTCCTTGTCTTGGAGCCAGTACCATGCTTCAGTGGTTTGAGGAGCATTATAATAAACTCACATATTTCTCGGCGACCACATTCGCCTGATGTAAATCCTATGAAACCCATCTGAATAGATGTTGGCCGCTATCACCACGTACACAAATCAGGGAGCCGTTACTTACGCGTATTACATACATGACCTGTGGGAAGACATCTAATGTCACTTATCTCCACAAAGCTACCAACAAACTGTCGGATCCCTGATACGCAGGATCAGTGATGTATTTCGTTCCAGAGTCGGACAAACAAGCTAGTAAGTATTGAAACGGTACAGTAGTTTCCGCTCTATAAGCAGCAGGTTTCGCTGCTCGCTCGCACCGGGAAATAGAAACAGAGGCGGCTCCGCAGCCAATTTTATTACACGACGCGGCTGGCCGCGGGTGCAACAGAACCCATGTGGACGGGTGGAAAGAAATGTGTCAGGCTTCGTAATACGTATTTATATGTGTCGTGTATTATGCATTTCTTGTACGTGAATGTGAATCTGCACATGAACTTTCCTAATCCTCCTCACACCTTTCCGTAAAGCGTGGCCAAATCTTTGTTGGAAAGTAGTTCGGTAGTATAGTAGTGCCAACCTTACTCCTGGGTAGGGGATCAGAGAGACAGCACAGGCAGATAAAAGTCAGAGACTTTCCAGTGTCGCAAGATTTGGGGTGGAGAGGTTGGTCACGGCCAAGTGGTTCGACCACCCTCTCCATCGGGCCCCAGGAAGACCGCCGGGTGCCCGCCATATTCGAGGAGTGTTACAGAAGGCGAGTAAGTGAGCAGACGTGCCCTCAGTGCGTCTGTCTCAATGTTCACCCATGGAAGAGAGGTATTTGAATATTTGTACTAAGTCTTTTATTTCCAGCTTCGGATTGTGTAAGGAAATGAATGATCTCGTTAATTTAGGAAATTTGACCCCCTGTGTTAATGTATCTGGTCCCCAGTTTGCCTGTTATCCTCCTCACGTAGTGGATGTCCTATGTAAAATATGGGGAGACTTTGGTGGTATACATTTGGCCAACGCAATTCCGCCTTGCCCGTAGAAAAGTGCGTGCAGATTGGTATGTAACATACCCGAGCTATAAGTTGTAAAATTGTAATATCTGTAAACTGGAACAATTGCTGCAATCGCTGTAAAATTGAGTGATAATATTTAAAATAAATACGTAATCAATTGTCATCAATCTTTAACATACCTTAAAAATGACAAAGAAGTGAAGTTAAAGGAATTCATTTAAAATAAAAGATATAGAATGCAGGGACCCACACATCAGTGCGTGAGCCCTCCAGCCGCTTGCCTAGTATCGTACAGAAGGGGCACTCTCTCTAGGTAGCGCTCTCAAGCTCCCCTTCCCAGTTATCCGTTGCGCAATTTTGATTCAGGGCTTGACGACATCAACTTTCATCTGGCGTCCCTAGTCAAGGAGGTTGGACGGAAAACTTTCAGTATGTAGTCATGTTTTGGCTCATATGTGTACATGTCGCTATCCTACGACATTTCTCACCTCATTGTGAGTAATGTTATGGGTGGCCCTTAACGTTTCTACCATCACCTTGTCACGTAAATTCACGTAATCTAAGGTTAGGGATACAATTTATACTGCATACTTGCTTAGATAAATATCCACATTAACCTGAATAGCAATAACTTTCGAAGCTCATTTGCGTTCAGGAACATATTCAGGATTTCTATCTGACAAGGGGACCATCAGGCCTGTCAGTCACTGATTTTAATGAGTCTTAGTTATATTGAAGAGTGATCTATAGTGAGAACCCGGCTAGCAGCTTCTCATGCGACGGCTTCTAGTTCCTCCTCTACCTATAACGTTGATTGTATTTCGACAAAACGAGGGTAACGCAGTGGCCAAAGTTCACGGTTACAGCGCTGGAGGTACGGGTTACAACCCTCCCTGTGTGTGCTTCTTTGTTTCAGCTTCATAGTGCAGAAGCCGGCTGGGGTGGCCGAGCGATTCTAGGCGCTACAGTGCTACCACGCGACCGCTACGATCACAGGTTCGAATCCTGCCTCGGGCATGGATGTGTGTGATGTCCTTAGGTTAGTTAGGTTTAAGTAGTTCTACGTTCTAGGGGACTGATGACCTCAGCAGTTAAGTCCCATAGTGCTCAGAGCCATTCGAACCATAGTGCAGAACACCATTAAATAGTATATGCAGCTGCGGGAGAGATTTCAACAACATTAGTCACACTTTCCCAGTACAGGATACTGTAACTGCGTCAGGAAAAATGTTTCGTTTTCTCATATATGCAAGAACCATCCGAAAAATTTGGTCGGACGGTTCAAAAAAAAGTGTTGAAGAGTTGATTCACAAATTGACAAATGTAATTGTGACCTGCACGAAATCGGGAAAGGTCATGAAAGTTCCATAAGAATTTTTTTTTGAATCTGTCTTTCTCCCGTTCGTGGGACAAGAACTCTCTTTACTCTTTACATAAATGGGTATGGCAGACTTTTTTTAATTCCTAAGGGATCAAACCAAACCTTAGACTTACACACTACTTAAGCTAACTTAAACTAACTTATGCTAAGAACAACACACACACACACCCATGCCCGAGGGAGGACTCGAACCTCCGGCGAGAGGAGCCACGCAATCCGCGACATGGCGCCTCCGCGCGGCTAGGGCAGACTAATCAGAGACTTTACGATAAAATCTTTCTAGATGAAAGGAAAAGTCTGCTACGTAAAAATTATTCCATCCAGTTGTATTCCACTTTTTCATACCTACTATGTTCATTTTTACAGGCAGGTTAAAAGTTCCACGAAAAATATTCAAAATTGATAAAGATTAATAGAGAAAGATCTTCGAGGGAAGATTCCATAAAAAATACAGTGTTTAATTCAGCATCAATTTTGTGCACTTTTTTTCTCAGGAATGAACAAATATGCGTGGCTCGCATCGAAATTAATCGAAGAAGAAACACTCTTTGTCAGTTTACGAACTGTGTTGCCAGTATCCCCTCTGAAAACTCCATGTGCCTGCAAGGCACTAGTTTTCATTAAATGTGCATCGTTCTCCTGAATTTGTGTTGTGACTGCTTCTGTGACAAATACTATAAAACTGTGTTTTAAAACCCCTTGCGATGCAAGCGATCCTTACCAAGACGAATCTGCAATTTGAAGAAACGTGCTGTAATGATACCATGACAAAAATGACAATTTTGGAATAATTTTGCATGATATATACTATTTAATGAGTTTCTGTACGTTAAAATTTGAAACAGAAAAGAAACAGTACACAGGCAGGATTGGAACACTTACCCCCGGCTTAGTAGCGGCGAACCGCGAACCTTACCCACTGCGCTACACTCTCTTTGTGGAAAGAGGACGTTAATGATACGGATATACGAGATGCACATGATACTTCAACCTCAGTTTTCTTGGAAATCGGGGGCCGGCACATAAAAATCTGCTACTCAGGTAATGAAGACAGGTCCCTCTACAACAGACACAAGACCCATCAAAATCCCTGACTAACAGGTCTGACAGTCTCCTTGTGAGTAGTAGTTATCCACATCTTACTTAGGTTCAAGCAAATCGTCCCTGAAAATTATTTTCCTGGCACGAACACTGAATATATTGCTGCTACTGGCAACCATGTTTCCGACACTTGCCACTGTTTACGTGCACAAAGCCTGACAAAGTTACCATTAGTGAGAGCCTGAAATTTGAGACAGAGTTGCCATATCTCGGCTTATTGTGGAATCAACGACTAACATGAATAAAGCACACCATTTTCTGTGTTTTACAGGCAATAAATCAGTTTCTCATCGACTACCTCTTACCACTGATTACAGCCGAGGTCTTCATATCTGAACAAGTGTTAGTTTCCTGGAATACAATTATAGGAACTTTTCTTCTGGTGTTGACCTCCTGCAGGAATATGCGACACTTTTTTTAAGCATCTTGTATTTTTGTATTATAGCAGTGCTCATAGTGCCTGGAGATCTGCAGATGCGAAATCCTCTCAGGACGGCGATATTGCTGATTAAGAGACAGCAGCCGAGCTCTGATTATCAATGAGGCGCTGATACGTTCTGTACATACCTTTTATGGTTCCATTGCTTTTATGTTGATAGAAAGTCCCAACGTCAGCTACTTCTCGAGGCACAAAGCATCAGGTTAGCCATGACCTATATCTACATCAAACTCCGAAACCACCTAATAGTGCGTGGCGGATGGTACGTCTTTTACCACTAACTGAGCCCTCCAACACTGTACCACTCACGAATAGCACGTAGGGAGAATTATTGTCGGTAAGCCTCTGTATTGGCTCTAATTCCTCAAATTTTCTTCTCGCGGTCATTACGCGAGATAAATGTGCTCTCTCGAAAGTTCAGTAGTAAGTCTCTCCGTGATGCACATCTCTGTTGTAACTTCTGCCAATGGAGTTTGTTGAGCATCTCCGTAACGCTCTCGCGCGAGCTAAACGATCCCTTGACGAAACATGCCGCTCTTCGGTGTATCTTCTGTATCTCTTCTATCAGTACTACCTGGCAGAGTTCCCCGAAAGACGAACAATACTCAAAAATAGGTCGAACAAGCACCTTATAAGCCATTTTATTAGTGGATGAGTTAGATTTCCTTAAGATTCTTCCTATGAATCTGAGTCTAGCATGTAGTTTTTCCATTATTTCTTTTATGCGGTCATTCCATTTAAGGTCTCTCTGGATAGTTACTCCTAGATATGTTACGGTAGATATTGTGTACAGTGATAAAATTTGAAAATTTGTGGTAAGATCTTATGGGACCAAGCTGCTTGGGCCATCGTTCCCTTAATCTAACATAAAGCAACTTACGCTGTGGATAACACACACACTCATTCCCAAGGCAGGACTCGAACCTCCGACAGGGTGAGCCGTGCCGAGGGTGACAAGACGCCCTTAGACCGAGAGGCTACGCCGTGCGGCTTTACAGAGGTTTGTCATCAACAGTGTAGCTGTATGGTAGTGGACTTCTTTTCCTATGTATACGCAATATGTTACATTTATTTACGTTCAGGGTCAGCTGTCAAAGCCTGCACCATTCATCAACCCGCTGGAGGTCATTCTGCAAACCCTATCTTTCTGCGTTGCTACTTTGTTGTAGACAACCGCATCACCTGCCAACATCCTTCAAGAGCATCCGACTCTTTCGACTACATCGTTTATATACATTGTAAACAGCAACGCTCCTATCACACTTCCTTGGGGTACTCCGAAAATTACATTCACATCCGTCGATTTTGTTCCGTTAAGAGCGACATTTTGAGGTCTGCCTGCAAGGAAGTCGCGAATGCAGTTGCAAATCTGCTCCAATACTCGATAATCTCGTATTTTTTTCACTAAACGGCACTGCATGGGGTCAAATGCCTTCCTGAGGTCAAGGAATACGGCATCAACATAAGCGCCATTGTCTACGGTGCTGTGGATCTCATGGAGGAACAGAGCGAGCTGAGTTTCACAGGATCTCTGTTTACGGAATCCATACTGATTTTTACAGCGCAGAGTATCCTTCTCCAAGAATGTCACAATTCTTGATCTCCAAATTCTACAACAGATTGACGTAAACGATATAGGACTGTAATTGTGTACATCTGTCCTACGGCCCTTCTTAAAAACGAGCTTTCTACCAGTCGCTAGCTACCATTCGTTGCTCAAGCGATCTACGATGAATAGACGAGGAAAAAGTTCTTTCCCATAATCTTTATAGAAATTTTAGGTATCTCAACTGGTCCTGACGCCTTTCCACTACTAAGCGATTGTAGTTTTATTTGTATTTCGCGATTGATTATCTCAATATCTGTCGTTTCGACGCTGGTACGACGATTGAAAGGAGAGACCGTGATACGATCTTCGACGGTGAAACAATTTCGGAAGACAGAATTCAGTATTTGGGCCTTCTCTCTGTTATCTTCTGTTTAGGTTCTGGTATGGTGACTTAGTGAATGAATGTATGATTTTGACCCATTTACTGATTCTACATACGTCCAAAATATGTTAATAATGACATCATGATCGCAAATCTGCCTTTCTATACTGACATTGTCGATACGATCCGGCCTATTTGTAGCTACGAGGTCTAAGATCTTTCCATTGCGTGTGGGCTGGCGAGCTAGCTGCTCAAGACAATTTTCAGAAAACGTGTTCATACTCGGCAGGATAAAGTCACCTCCAATAAGTATTGCATGATGTGGGTATTTACGCGCTACTGACCGTAGACTCTCTTTGAATAACTGTAGGACTGTCACAGCAGAATCGGGTGCCCGGTAAAAACATCCAACAATTAAATTAGTTTCACTTACACCTGTTACACCCTACCAGATATCTTCATTGTCACACTCGGCTTCGACCTCAATAGAGAGAATATTTTTTCAATTAGAATGAACACTTTTCCTCCTATGGCCTCTAATCTATCTTTTCGATATACGTTCCACAAGACGCTAAATATCTCAGAGCTTTCTACTTGGGGTTTCAGCTAGCTCTCTGTCCCAAGAATAATTTGAGCCCTCCAGGGCAGTAAATTCGAGAACTTTATTACGAATACATCGACAGGTTACAGACAAAATTGTGAAAGTCGAAGTGTCTTTATTCTGACTTCCCATGCTGTGAATCAACTGGAGAGAGTTCATCAGAGCGCCTCGAACTACCGCCTAGTCTAAAAAACCCTCATGTGCCCTCCACGAGTACTCTGCTACCCGATTAGCTGCTTTCTTTGTGTAGTGCACCCTTGACCTATCAAGGCGAGCCCTACAAATCCCAACACAATAATGCAGATCTAGAAATCTGCAGCTAAGACCATCACAGAGTCGAAGAAGCTGGTTGTGACCCTCCACTCGGCTCCAAACCAAAGGACCACGATCAATTCTTAGAACGATGCTGCAAATATGTCTGCAGCCGGCGCGCGAGGCTAGCATTCTTCACTATCTCCTTCAGCCGCCAGTACGAACTGAGGATCGCCTCAGAACCCATGCGACAGGCGTCGTTGGTGCCGACGTGAACCACCCCTGTAACTGCTTCCTTTGTGTAGTGCACGGCTGACCTATTAAGGGGAACCCTGCAATTCTGTACCAGACAACGGAGTTCGAGAAATTCGCGTCCGGTACCGTCGCAGAGTCGTCTGAGCCTCTGGTTTAGACTTTCCACTCTGCTCCAAACCAAAAGACCGCGATCAACCCCTCGTATGATGCTACAAGTAGGCAGCTTAGCCTGGACCCCGCGTGTGATGGTAGTTGCCTTCACCAAATCGGCTATCAGCCAAAAGGAGGCGAGGATATCATCGGAAACCAAGCGGCAGGCGTCATTCGTGCCGACATGTGCCACTGTATGCAGCCGATTGCATCCAGTGCGCTCGATAGCCGCCGGTAGTGCCTCCTCCACATCACAGACGAGATCCCGTGGCTTACGTACCGAGAGCACGCTGGAATTCTTTCTCACCGTGCCTGCTATTTCCCTGAGGGGTTCCATCACCCACCTAGCATTGGAGATCCCAATGACAAGCATACCTACCCTCTACACTTGTCCAGTCTGGACAGGAAAACCAGCCGCTGGGCCAACAGGAGAAGCATACCGTACTGGCTCAGAGTTATGATCAACCCCTGGTAGGTCCTCGTGCCTGTTGCTAAGATGCGACCTGCTCCCTCTTTCGCGTTCCACCCAGTGACACGCGAACTCACCACTGTCTGCCGCCCACTCTCGAGTGAGGAAGGACTGGTCATATATTGCGTATCAGAAGATGCAGCGACAGCCGGGTCACCAGGAGATTCCAGCGGTTGGTGTGAAAGGGTGATCCGGCAACTTACTAAAGGCTACATCTTAAATTTTAACATTTGAAGGAAACGGCAGTTGTTCGTACGCCAGACAGAATGCACAAAACCCCTACAATTCCCATGGGTAGAATCATTTCTAACACAGTCATGGCTTGTTCACTATGTTCGCTTTCTCTGTCTAATACGCGGATTAATGATCACCTTTCAGTATCAGCACATAATATCCACAACTATCTTCTAGATGTCTCGTCAATTTTTTTCTATGACGTATCGGCATACGGTATATTTCTCTTGATATAACAGCGTCTACCTCTGTGCCCCACAAGCCACCATACAGTGATTGGCGGAAGGTTCATAATGTAACAGCATCATTCTCTTCCAGTTCTATTCCATTCACAGACTGTATGTGGGATACAAGACTGTCGGTTCCCTCAGTATGAGAGCGAATACCTCCGATTAAATTGTCATGGTCATTACTCCGGATCCTGTATTGGGCGAATCAGTGTATTTATTGACTAGTTTTGGAATGTGGTGCCTCGCAACTGTGTAAGGCTCTTCCTATGCGCAATACTTGCTTGCGGCGTCTCCCACTGCAGTTTATTCAGTGTCTCAGAGTCATTCACTCTGAAAAAGGTTTGAAAAATCGTCCAGCTTTTCACTGGATATTAACTGTTTCTTTCGTTAATCGAGTTTAGCAAGGGTCCCAGACTGAGTAACAATACCTAAGATCGGTGAAATGGATGTTTTTTCTTAGGTGGTCATCTCCGTGTGCGATTTGTAATTTCTTATGGTTCTTCCAATACATCTGAGCCTGGCATCTGCATTCCACATATCTAGGTTTATGTGGTCGCTTCACCGCACGAAACTTCTACATACTTATTTATTTAACCGTATGGCTAGGGCACCCCGTCGGGCAGGCCGTTCGCCGGGAGCCGGTCTTTCAATTTGACGCTAACTTCGGCGACCTGCAGTCGATGAGGATGATAGGATGATGATGAGGACAGCACAAAACGCAGTCGCAGGGCGGAGGAAACTCCCCGACCCAGGCGGAAATCTAACCCGGTCCCAGAGGATTGACAATCCGTCACGCTGACCATTCAGTTACCGGGGGCAGACTCCTACATACTTGAAGGTTGTGACTGATTCTGGTAACTGTTCACCAACTATGCAGAAAACGATATGTGAAATACGTCACAATTGTTTCTATATTGATGCTCAACTGGCAATGTCTGCGCTTGACACTGATCCTGTGCAAATAATTTTCATCCTAACTATATCACACGTTGGTACGCATTCCATGTGAATAGTAGTAAGATTTTCTTTAGAAAAGTATCAGCATTTTCAGCTTCATGCAATAGCAATAATAATAATAAAAATAGAAATTGCAACAAAATTTAGAAGAAAGATTTTAAATAATAATAGTAAAAAAGAGTAAAATAAAATACTAGACTTGTACTTACATATTATGTACACATACAAGCTTTCACCAGTTGAGAAATAATGTCAAACTTCCACATCTACATATGCTTACTGACTGTTGTAGGTAAAAACGAAAGGGGCAAATAGACGGCAATGAAACAAGCAAATAATTGTAATAAACATTGGCCGGGAAACCAACGGTTTCCCCGATACAGTCATGGCAATGTTACCACACTGTTATTGACTAACTACTGTAGAGGGTCGAATAATTAGAGCGATCAAGTTAGTTAAGGGTAGGAGTCTTATAGTAATGAAGTTTGTTAAAATGTGAAGGAATATTGAGAGCGAGATGTATGTGTATCATATTCTGTTACGCAGCTCAGTCGTATGGTACCATGATGCAAGTGGGTCGCCGGAGCGCCGAGTTAAGCAACACGATGGAGAACACCGTGTTACCGACCATCAGGGGACGTGACAAGAAACAGCTCGCCGGACGCCAGGGTGTCAATATCGAGGGTGGTAATCCAGTCAGTTACGCCATCCGAGCAACACCAGAATATTCCACGACCTACTGGGGAGGAAGAACCACAAACATCAGCGGCAGAAAGCCTTATTTAAGGACTGGCAGCCAGTTTGTCATCATCAACCATCGTGATGAGATGGGGTGCCGTAGAGCCTGCGTCACTTAGCGCCACCACCAGCTCGGAGTCGTCACTATCACTGTAGTGATCATAATACTCACCGCCGGCCGGTGTGGCTTAGCGGTTCTAGGCACTTCAGTGTGGGACCCTGCCTCGGGCATGGAGTGTGTGATGTCTTTAGGTTAGTTATTAGGTTTAAGTAGTTCTTCGTTCTAGGGGACTGATGACCTCAGATACTAAGTCCAATAGTGCTCAGAGCCATCTGAACCATAATAGTCACCATTGTAATTGAGGTCGTCTCCTAAGAGGCGCCAGAAAGACGCTGCCACTCTAGTCATCACCGTCACTATAGTCGGACGCTGTTAGCTGGCAGCCACCAGTTACGGGAGTCAATGCTTGGGGTGCGTTATGGTAACGCAATGTCGCCATCGTCCTGGGACACTGCCTCCACAAACACCATGACCGGGGCGGAGCCAGGGATCCTGTCATCTACATCTAAATCTACATACATACTCCGTAATCCACCAAACGGCGCGTGGCGGAGTGTACCTCGTACCACAACTAGCATCTTCTCTCCCTGTTCCACTCCCAAACAGAACGAGGGAAAAATGACTGCCCATATACCTCTGTACAAGCTCTAATCTATCTTATCTTATCTTTGTGGCCTTCCAGCGAAATATAAGTTGGCGGCAGTAAAATTGTACTGCAGTCAGCCTCAAATGCTGGTTCTCTAAATTTCCTCAGTAGCGATTCACGAAAAGAACGCCTCCTTCCCTCTAGAGACTCCCACCCGAGTTCCTGAAGCATTTCCGTAACATTCGCTTGATGATCAAACCTACCAGTTACAAATCTAGCAGCCCGCCTCTGAATTGCTTCTATGTCCTCCCCCAATACGACATAATAGGGATCCCAAACGCTGGAGCAGTACTCAAGAATAGGTCGTATTAGTGTTTTATAAGCTGTCTCCTTTACAGATGAACCACATCTTCCCAAAATTCTACCAATGAACCGAAGATGACTATCCGCCGTCCGCACAACTGCCATTACATGCTGTCCCACTTCATATCGCTCTGCAATGTTACGCCCAAATATTTAATCGACGTGATTGTGTCAAGCGCTACACTACTAATGGAGTATTCAAACATTACGGCATTCTTTTTCCTATTCGTCTGCATTAACTTACATTTATCTATATTTCGAGTTAGCTGCCATTCTTTACACCAGTCACAAATCCTGTTCAAGTCATCTTGTAACCTCCTACAGTCACTCAACGACGACACCCCCGACGCCAGGCACCAATCACCGGAGATGGTCGCTGACCTGTCCCGCTACCGTCGCCGCCACGCCCTCCAGGCACGATCGCAACAGAAGCAATCGGCGTGAGGTTCCAGCCGTCGTGGTACGACCCAACAGGGCCGTGGCGCCGTGTCCGAAGCACTTGATTCCAGCTATGCCAGCGCAGCTATAGTCGCAGCAGCGGGCGCAAATGTGAGCGCCTGCCGGTCACTTCCGTCACCGCCGAGAGTATTACGAGCCGAAGCAAACTTCGCCCAGAGGGCCAACGACGAGTGTTTTGCAGCTGAGCAATCCTTTCATAAAGGCCCATCGGTGCACACTTCTCTCCATCCTGTTCCTCACGCCCAGCAGAGAACCCACTTTTGAATCCGAGTCCTGTGAATTTTTACATTACACTCATTTCCAAAAACGTAAGTGAAAAACTGCTCTCGTTTGATTTTCTCATCATTCCTGATACCTGGTATATACTGGTAAATATCGTTTCGGCAGCAGGTGTATCGATCATGGGTTGTCAATTACATGGCTTCCTACGTCCCCTGACTTGAACCCGTTGGATTTGAAAGCTCTGGTATATTCTAGCCCTGCTTATGATGTCGATGAACTCCTGGAACTCACTGTGGACGGTACTCAGTGTATTTGGAAGATTCCTGTGATTTTTAACATGTACAGGTATCTACGAGAAGACGTTCTGAAGCCTTCCTTCAAGTAAAGGGTGGTCACGGAAACACTTGTTGAACTGTGTTTCCCTTAACTGCATATCTTGAGTTGGGACCTCAGAAACTGTTGTACACTCCTGGAAATGGAAGAAAGAACACATTGGCACCGGTGTGTCAGACCCACCATACTTGCTCCGGACACTGCGAGAGGGCTGTACAAGCAATGATCACACGCACGGCACAGCGGACACACCAGGAACCGGTGTGTTGGCCGTCGAATGGCGCTAGCTGAGCAGCATTTGTGCACCGCCGCCGTCAGTGTCAGACAGTTTGCCGTGGCATACGGAGCTCCAGCGCAGTCTTTAACACTGGTAGCATGCCGCGACAGCGTGGACGTGAACCGTATGTGCAGTTGACGGACTTTGAGCGAGGGCGTATAGTGGGCATGCTGGAGGCCAGATGGACGTACCGCCGAATTGCTCAACACGTGGGGCGTGAGGTCTCCACAGTACATCGATGTTGTCGCCAGTGGTCGGCGGAAGGTGCACGTGCCCGTCGACCTGGGACCGGACCGCAGCGACGCACGGATGCACGCCAAGACCGTAGGATCCTACGCAGTGCCGTAGGGGACCGCACCGCCACTTCCCAGCAAATTAGGGACACTGTTGCTCCTGGGGTATCGGCGAGGACCATTCGCAACCGTCTCCATGAAGCTGGGCTACGGTCCTGCACACCGTTAGGCCGTCTTCCGATCACGCCCCAACAGCGTGCAGCCCGCCTCCAGTGGTGTCGCGACAGGCGTGAATGGAGGGACGAATGGAGACGTGTCGTCTTCAGCGATGAGAGTCGCTTCTGCCTTGGTGCCAATGATGGTCGTATGCGTGTTTGGCGCCGTGCAGCTGAGCGCCACAATCAGGACTGCATACGACCGAGGCACACAGGGCCAACACCCGGCATCATGGTGTGGGGAGCGATCTCCTACACTGGCCGTACACCTCTGGTGATCGTCGAGGGGACACTGAATAGTGCACGGTGCATCCATACCGTCATCGAATCCATCGTTCTACCATTCCTAGACCGGCAAGGGAGCTTGCTGTTCCAACAGGATAATGCACGTCCGCATGTATCCCGTGCCACCCAACGTGCTCTAGAAGGTGTAAGTCAACTACCCTGGCCAGCAAGATCTCCGGATCTGTCCCCCATTGAGCATGTTTGGGACTGGATGAAGCGTCGTGTGACGCGGTCTGCACGTCCAGCACGAACGCTGGTCCAACTGAGGCGCCAGGTGGAAATGGCATGGCAAGCCGTTCCACAGGACTACATCCAGCATCTCTACGATCGTCTCCATGGGAGAATAGCAGCCTGTATTGCTGCGAAAGGTGGATATACACTGTACTAGTGCCGACATTGTGCATGCTCTGTTGCCTGTGTCTATGTGCCTGTGGTTCTGTCAGTGTGATCATGTGATGTATCTGACCCCAGGAATGTGTCAATAAAGTTTCCCCTTCCTGGGACAATGAATTCACGGTGTTCTTATTTCAATTTCCAGGAGTGTATAATGTGTTTAGGTTCTCAGTCATATTATGTCGTACCGCGGAAACCATTGGTTTCCGTATTTGTGTTTATTTCAAGTCTTTGCTTGTTTCATTTCCTGTGCTCACCCCATTTCGTTTGTACCTTCTACTTGACCACGATATTAGTGCTCTTGGACTCCCGTGACCGTTATTAAAAACACTCGGTGACGTAAAAGTAAACGAATACAGGCGTGACTAAGAAAATAGTATCGCACTATGAATCATTTAAAGACAGTTGTGCATTTACGATGGAGTACTAAAAAGTAATGCCTCCTAATTACATATGTGAAAACGCTTAAAGCTTTTTGAATAAAACAAACTATATTGTCATTCTACACATATATTCTAGATATCTACATATTTATTTTCAACTTAAACAACTTGCAACGAACACATTTGTCCCAATGAGGGACCAGTTTGGTGATACTGTCACTGTAGAAAATTTGAATTGTTGACAGAGCTATAGGCTCATATCAGCTTGCACTGCTTCATCGCTATGAAAGTGAAGTCCTGGACTGTGTTCTTTAAGTTTTGCAAATAGGTGAAAAGCTGACGGGCCAAGTCGACACTGTACAGTGGATGATGGACGAAAGTGGGCCCAAGGCGTCGAACTGTTGCAGATGTCGGAGCACTTGTGTGTCACTTGGCATTGGCATGCTGAAGGAGAGGGTACTTCATGTATGTACGAGCCCTTAGAGTACGAAATGCCAATCCTGCCTCGTGCATGGATGTATGTGATGTCCTTAGGTTAGTTAGATTTCTAGGTGACTGATGACCTCAGATGTTGAGTCCCATAGTGCTCAGAGCCATTTGAACGTCCCAGGAGCACTAATATTGTTAACCGGTTTTCGGCTTACAAGACCATCTTCAGACATTTACTGAGTATTATCACCAAAGAAGTTAAATGTTAGCAAACAACATTGGAAGAGAAGTAACACATCTAGACTGCAGTAGAAACATACAATAAGTAACATCTCTGCAAAGAAAAAGTAAAAATTAAACAGTACATAAATAACAATGGAGTAGACAGGAAAACCTTTAGCACAAAATAGGAATAGCATGCCTACATAACAGTTTCTATTAATAATCAAAACTAATAATATAAAATAAAATTAGTACTAGACAAGGCTGCATCAGGAGGTATGGAACATGGAGAGTGATTCACAACCAATTAAAAGAGGAGACAGTTATCAATGTAAATACAGAATAAATAAGGAACTTAAGCAATATCAACAAGATAAACAGAAATAAATAAATGCTCATATTCGTGCTTGCTAGACTCTACCTTGGCGAACAAAGTTGCCGGATCTCCCCCCCCCCCCCCCCCCCCCCACCCGCAATTGAGAACGTTTGAAGTATTTATGGGCAGAGTCTTCCAACTATCTCGCGATTTTGACGGTTTGACGTTCCAATTCGACAAAAGTTGGCATGATGTCCCTCGATAAGAAATCCAGCAGCTCTGTAAATCAATACCAAGGCGAATACCTACTTGCATAAGGGTCAGAGATGGACCAACATGCTATCAACTTCCTCAGTTTGTGAAACTCTTTCCTTCGAATAAACGATCGAATTTTTCTGAAATTGGAATCATTTGTTTTTCTGTACACGTACATCTCATCTGCCAATTTCCGTCCCGTTCGGATAATTCCTTCTTGACGTGTCGTTTTTTTTTTTTTTGTCTTACAGTGTAGTAACTGGCTGCACATAACAAATGCTTGCATCAGGTTTTGATGTTTCTGAACGTTTCCGAGATAGTTTGGAGTATGTCGCGCATATATTTCCCGATCACGCAATATTGATATGACATGCTAGCAATAGAATTGAACACACTCACGTTTAACATGGGTGGAAGTGGGAGAGTATAATGCGATTTTGTGTTAAGACTTACATCCGAGAGTTATTTTTAACAGTTGCTTAGAAAATTAGCTTGTAATGTTTAATGATGAGACAGGAAATAAGCAAAAAGACTCGATACTGTTTGATTATACAACCACGTGGAAGTTACTAGACTTAGGCATTATCGTCAATTATAATGAATGTCATAAAGAGACAAAAGCTTGTGTCCCAATATCAGAATGGATTTACAAAGAATCACTCATGTGAATCTCAGCTCCCCCTTTTTACACTTGATATCCTGCGAGCTATGTTTGCAGGCCATCTTTTAGTAAGCGTTCGACTCTGTACTATACAGTGGACTGTAATCAAATGTGTGAAAATACAGAATAGATTCTCAAATATTTGACTTGCTCGAAGACTTTTTGAATAACAGAACTTTCTACATTGTCCTGGACACCTCATATTAATCAGAGACAAAAGATAACGTCGGAGATGGGACATGGAGGTGTAATGTGGCCGCTCCTGTTCTCCATGTTCAGAAATGATCTTTAGAATAGATTGGGAAGTTACCAGAAACTGTGTGCTGAGGATGTTGCTCTCTGTGGGAAAGTGTCGTCGAATGAATCTAGGGCACAGGGCATCGTATGTGCTACTGTTTTAGAGTTTCATCCACTTTTCTTGGGATACCTTGACATATTACAGGGGACATGCATTTCTGATATGGTGTTATGCTGCGCATTGTTCTTAGGGAAGTTGATCTTTATTACTTGGTTGCTATACCTGGATACTATCTGACTTCATTCATGTGATGAAATGGTTGGCAGTAGTTAACGCTGTTGCTTGTGTGCTCTAGTCTAAGAATAGCGGTAAGCTTTACCTGCGTTCAAAGGAAGAGGGTGTCGATTTAAACGACTGCCGTAAAAGCGTACGGCGGCTGAGAGCCGAGGGGAGTGTTCGTTCAGCGGACCTTGGGTGAAACATTTGCGGACTGTCCAGTCCCTCAGTCTCATTAGGGAGACGCGTTGGATGGAGCTGGTCGATCGGCGGCCGCGTCCAGGTAGGCTGACTAGTGGCCAGGAGTCGCCGGTGCTATGGGCAGAGCACTGATGACTGGTAACAAAGCAGAGGATGGGCCCTTTTTAGGGAGGAAGCTGATGAGACAACTGTGTGGCTCTGCTAATTTCCGTGGGACAGGTCAGTGGCGCCCATACGTCCAGACTCTGCTACAAAACATACAGGGTGTTTCAAAAATGACCGGTATATTTCAAACGGCAATAAAATCTAAACGAGCAGCGATAGAAATACACCGTTTGTTGCAATATGCTTGGGACAACAGTACATTTTCAGGCGGACAAACTTTCGAAATTACAGTAGTTACAATTTTCAACAACAGATGGCGCTGCAAGTGATGTGAAAGATATAGAAGACAACGCAGTCTGTAGGTGCGCCATTCTGTACGTCGTCTTTCTGCTGTAAGGGTGTGCTGTTCACAACGTGCAAGTGTGCTGTGGACAACATGGTTTATTCCTTAGAACAGAGGATTTTTCTGGTGTTGGAATTCCACCGCCTAGAACACAGTGTTGTTGCAACAAGACAAAGTTTTCAACGGAGGTTTAATGTATCCAAAGGACCGAAAAGCGATACAATAAAGGATCTGTTTGAAAAATTTCAACGGACTGGGAACGTGACGGATGAACGTGCTGGAAAGGTAGGGCGACCGCGTACGGCAACCACAGAGGGCAACGCGCAGCTAGTGCAGCAGGTGATCCAACAGCGGCTTCGGGTTTCCGTTCGCCGTGTTGCAGCTGCGGTCCAAATGACGCCAACGTCCAAGTATCGTCTCATGCGCCAGAGGTTACACCTCTTTCCATACAAAATTCAAACGCGGCAACCCCTCAGCGCCGCTACCATTGCTGCACGAGAGACATTCGCTAACGATATAGTGCACAGGATTGATGACGGCGATATGCATGTGGGCAGCATTTCGTTTACTGACGAAGCTTATTTTTACCTGGACGGCTTCGTCAATAAACAGAACTGGCGCATATGGGGAACCGAAAAGCCCCATGTTGCAGTCCCATCGTCCCTGCATCCTCAAAAAGTACTGGTCTGGGCCGCCATTTCTTCCAAAGGAATCATTGGCCCATTTCTCAGATCCGAAACGATTACTGCATCACGCTATCTGGACATTCTTCGTAAATTTGTAGCGGTACAAACTGCCTTAGACGACACTGCGAACACCTCGTGGTTTATGCAAGATGGAGCCCGGCCACATCGCACGGCCGACGTCTTTAATTTCCTGAATGAATATTTCGATGATCGTGTGATTGCTTTGGGCTATCCGAAACATACAGGAGGCGGCGTGGATTGGCCTCCCTATTCGCCAGACATGAACCCCTGTGACTTCTTTCTGTGGGGACACTTGAAAGACCAGGTGTATCGCCAGAATCCAGAAACAATTGAACAGCTGAAGCAGTATATCTCATCTTTATGTGAAGCCATTCCGCCAGACACGTTGTCAAAGGTTTCGGGTAATTTCATTCAGAGACTACGCCATATTATTGCTACGCATGGTGGATACGTGGAAAATATCGTACTATAGAGTTTCCCAGACCGCAGCGCCATCTGTTGTTGACAATTGTAACTACTGTAATTTCGAAAGTTTGTCTGCCTGAAAATGTACTGTTGTCCCAAGCATATTGCAACAAACGGTGTATTTCTATCGCTGCTCGTTTAGTTTGTATTGCCGTTTCAAATATACCGGTCATTTTTGAAACACCCTGTATTTGTGTAGGCACGAGGCTTTTAACGAGTTTATGGCCGTTATTCGGAATGTTCGAAATGGATGCAACAGTGGAGATAGCAATCTTCTTATGAAGGGCTGTAGTTCCATCCAGGTCATACTTTTAGCAAAAGACACAGCGTTAACGCATGGAAAAGAGGTCGCGAAGCTGAGTCCTTTTCTCCCAATTAATTTTTAAAGTCGATTATTAGTCAAATCTGTGTATGCAGAGCGAGGGGCGGTCTCCCGGCCTCGAGTGCCGCACTGCCTGACTTGGGCTAAAGTGGAAGTAGTCTAAGATGCAACTGTGTGAGGCTACCGAGCTGGCGAGGAAAGCTGAGAGAAAGAGAAGAGGACACTCTTGTACTTGCACTTCACTAGTAAAGAACTGCAGGTCTCTTCCTGAATGGTGAGACTTCTGTACTTAGCTAGTGTGCCACTTAGAGACTGTGCCAGTCACCATCTGAACCATCAGAGGTATTGCTGCTAACAGCATGCACACAACGATTGATATGTGGGTGTACTTATTTGTCTTGAGTCGGCCATCCAGACATTTGACATATATCAACATGCATAGTCGTGGCACAGAGTCAGACTGGGTTGGCAGACCAGCAAACGCGTCCACCTGTACTGGAATCCACTGGGGCTTCAGAGGCTCATAGGGAAGTACCTGCATTCCAAATTAGCTGAATGCGAGACCGTGTACTTACAGTTTTTTCAGGCCCGCACCATTAATAACAGATTGCTGCCGTCCATGATTCCAGTCGCCGAGCGCATCATGGTATGCTGCGCTGATCAGCAGGAGGGTGAAGTATTCACTGCTACGTAGTAGGCCTCCAGTATATGCTTCTCAGCACCTCGTTCCTTGGAACTATATTTTTTTATGGAATAGTAGAGTACAGTTGCTTGAGAGTAGCGTAGTTTTCGAGCCAAACCACGGATTCACATGTATTAAGTCAGGTAAAGGGAATAGTTCTGGTTAGTATCCAATTTTGATCCCCAGCTGAGCACTTTGTTCACATAGACTGCATATTAGTGAAAGCGTTTGTGAAATAAAAATGTTTGTGTGACGTTTCTTTAACCATTTTTTGTCTTGTGATGTTAAGAATGAATAAATCTGTTATTATTTGGATCACAACTCCTCCCAGGGTTCTGATTAACATTACCTTTGCTATTTTCATTTAAAGTCTTAATTACAATTGAAGGTTGGAGTCTTGCAACCTCAGTTTGGCAGCCAAACACGCATAAATGTCCGTGGGACATATAGTCTTGGCAGGATAAAGGGTCACATTAAGTAATTCTGATTACATCACAATTTAGAGCTGCTGTGCTATTGTGAACGACACAATGGAATGCAAACGAAAGGCTACACAGGGTGTTTCACAGTTCCTATTACAGGTTGTAGGGTTTGTAGAGGGGACTTAGAGGATTAAGATTTGGGAAGAAATCCATGTCCACAAATATATCGTTTGGATATAAATTATGTTTAAATGTTGAATCAGTCATACATATAATGTCCGATGCCTGTCAGCGTGATACTAGGAACCTTTAAAGTTTTGGGCAATATGGGTTCTGTGACAGTTACAAAACCTACTCTAACACACTATTTTCTTTGTTATTTATAGATTCTCTGGTACTTGGTAAGTACTGCTCACTGAAATATGATCCGCTAAAAAACTTTTAAAGAGCTCTTCATCGTTCATGACTGGTGTCTGTCTTCCTGTACTGTTCCTTTGAAAAGATTTCTACCTGGTACTTCGTCATGCAGTTCTATGGCGCTGGAGGTTTCGTTCCATTCTCGTTTCATCTAATCACAAATGTTCCATGTGTCTCAGGAGTTTTATGAAAGATCCGGGTCGCAAATATTTATCCGCGGTTGAGCTCCTGTAGCGTCCTTCAGATTTACGTCACTAATACTAACATCATATTTTATGATATCGAATTGCAGGAAGAGAGGAATTTAAAAACTGCGTCACCGCTATCGGGTAAGTAGAGCTTGTAGAATACTCTCTCTCTCTCTCTCTCTCTCTCTCTCTCTCGCTCTCGCTCTCGCTCTCTCTCCCTCCCTATCTGACTGAGAACGAATTACATGTTTTGTCACTTTAATGACTTTACCAGTAGCTAACGTTATTCCTTTAGCAGATCTGCATCTAGATGAATACACCGCAAATCACACTTAAGTGCCTGGTAGAGGGTTTATCGAACCACCTTCACAATAATTCCCTATTCTTTCCATCCCGGACAGAGCGCGCAAAAAAATGACACCTATATCTTCCCAAGCCAGCTCTGATTTCGCTTATTTTGTTATGATGACCGTTTCTCCCTATGTAGGCCGGCGTCAACAAAATGTTCTCTCATACCGAGGAGAAAGTGCGTGATTGAAACTTTGAGAGAAAATTCCTCTGTAACGAAAAACGCCTTTGTTTTAATGATGTCCACCCCAAATCCTGTATCATGTCAGAGATAGTCACTCCCATATTTCGTGATAATACAAAACGTACTGCTCATCTTTGAACTTTCTCGATGTACTCCGTTTATCCCATCTGCCCAATCAGACACCAGTAACCGGCCGTGACACAAACAGTAACAGGGAAGTAACCAGTTTTGTGACATTTTACGAGTTCAAAACAAGTTTAGCTTCATCTGTGTGCTATGGTACTTAAATTTCTTGAGTCTCTGCTTGTTAATTTAGTATATTATAGACACAGTTCTCCAGTTTTCGTTTGAGTCAGAAGGTAAATCCATTTCGTGACATATTACAAGTTCCTAATCACGAGCGAATTATTTAATCACACCTGAGTATTTTGTTGATTCAGTTTTTGAATCTCTGCTTATTAATCTATTTTATTGGGCACAGTTCTTGCTTTTTCCTCAGTGTCTACGGCAGAGTTCCGCAGCGTGTGTGGATAGTCTGTTTGTCTGTGTAGTGAAGTTTTACACAGTATTTAGTTCAAATGGTTCAAATGGCGACTTAACTTCTGAGGTCATCAGTTCCCTAGACTTAGAACTACTTAAACCTAACTAACCTAAGGACATCACACACACCCATGCCCGAGGCGGGATTCGAACCGGCGACCATAGCAGCTGCGCGGTTCCGGACTGAAGCACCTAGAACAGCACGTTCACAACGGCCGGCCAGTCTTTAGTATGGAGAGGGGCTGTGAGTGCTCTGTGAGGATGTGCGCCGAGTTGGTGACACTTCTCTCTCAGCTACAGGCAGTGATGGCTTCGGTTACACAGCTTGAAACTGCATTAGATGGGCGTCACTCTTGTGGGCCGGCCGTGGGGACCCAAAGGACGTCCAGAACGTCTGGGTCTTCCCATTGGTCCGCACCGGTAGATGGCTCAGTTGCTGATCGCACTGAAGTAGACCCCAGACTCATGATCGAATGGGAGGTCACCTAAGGGCGTGGCAGGCGGCGAAGGCTTCCCAGGGGGCGCACTAAAGCCTCACGTCGCTCAGTCAGATGCAGTCGCCTGTATCGGAGGAAACCTCTCAGCCTGCAAGATCTGTACATTCACAGGGGATGAGATTATTGGTAGTTGGGAGTCCAACGTTAGGCACGTTGTGGAGCCCCTTCGGGGCATGGCTTCCAAGGAGGGGAAGAAAGCCAATGTGCACTTCGTGTGCATGCGGAGTGGAGTCATTCCAGCATGGAGCGGGTCCTTCAGGATGCCATGAAGAGCACAAGGTGCTGCCAGCTGCAGGTGGTGGCTCACGTCCGTACCAGTGATCTGGGTCGCTTTCCATCGGAAGAGAGTCTCCGTGGTTTCGAACGGCTAGCAGACGTGATAAATGCTGCCAGTTGTGCTTGCGAGATGAGAGCAGAGTACACAATTTGCAGCATAATCGATAGGATCGATTTCGGACCTCTGCTACAGAGCCGAGTAGAGTGTCTGAATGAGACGCTCAGACGGTTCTGCGACCGTGTAGGCTGCAGATTCCTCGACTTGCACCATAGGGTGGTTAGGTTTTCGGTTCCGCTGAATAGGTCAGAAGTCCACTACACGCAGGAGGCGGCTACACGGGCAGTAGGGGCTGTGTGGCGTGGACTGGGTGGTTTTTTTAGGTTAGAGGTTCCTTCCCTAATCCGATGGGACTGATGACCTCCATGTTTGGTCCCCTTCCCACAACCAACTTCCACTTTCACAGAAGGAGCTCGTAGTGAAATTGCATGCTTCTGTTTTACTCGAAGATTTTCCCTCAGTAACTACGAACTGCGACCTCTCAGACAGGAAATCACGAATCCAGTTACGTAGCTGAGACGATATTCCATAAGCACGCAATTTCACTACAAGCCGCTTCTGTGAAAGTGAAAGTTGGTTGGGGGAGGGAATCAAATATTGAGGTCATCCGTCCCATCGAATTAGGGAAGGATTGGGAAGAAAGTCGGCCGTGCCCTTTCAAAGGAACCATACCAGCATTTGCCTGAAGCGATCTAGGCAAATCATGAAAAATATAAATCAGAATGGCAGAACGCGAGTCCAGTGCGTTAACTACTGCGCCACTTCACTCGCTGCCGCTTATGTGGTATAGTGTCAAATGACTTATGAAAATCTAGATATACAGAATCAATTTGAAATCCCTCGTCAATAGCACTGAACACTGCCTGTGTATTAAGAGCTAGTTGTGTTGCACAAGAACTATGTATTCAAAACGTGTTGACAGGGTTTCAATAGATCTTCCTCTACGAGATAATTCGTGATGTTCGAACATAATTTGTGCTCTAAAATCCTGCTGCATATTAATGGTAGGGGCCTATAATTTAGTGGATTACTCCTACTACCTTTCTTGTGCAACTTTACCGTCTTTGGGTACGGATCAATCATTGAGCTAGCGGTTGTATATAATTGATAAGTATGGAGCTACTGCATTAGCATACTCTGAAAGAAACCTAACTGGTAAACAGTCTGGACCGGTGGACTTGCTTTCATTAGGTGATTTAAGTTGCTTCACTACTCCGAGGATATCTACGTGTAAGTTACTCATGTTGGCAGCTGTTCTTGATTCGAATTATGGAATATTTACTTCGTCCTCTTTGATTGAGGAATTTCGGAAGGCTGTGTTTAGCAACGCTGATTTCGCGGCTCTGTCGTCGATAGTATTTCCATTGCTACCACGCAGAGAAGGCACTGATAGTGTCTCGCCGCTAGCATGCTTTACCTAAGACCAGAAGCTCTCTGGATCTTCTACCAGATTTCGAGACAAAGTTTCTTTGTGGAAACTATTACACTGAAACGCCAAAGAAACTGTTGTAGGCATGCGCATTCAAGTATGGATATATGTAGACAGGCAGAACACGGCGCTACTGTCGGCAACGCCAATATACACTCCTGGAAATGGAAAAAAGAACACATTGACACCGGTGTGTCAGACCCACCATACTTGCTCCGGACACTGCGAGAGGGCTGTACAAGCAATGATCACACGAATGGCACAGCGGACACACCAGGAACCGCGGTGTTGGCCGTCGAATGGCGCTAGCTCTGCAGCATTTGTGCACCGCCGCCGTCAGTGTCAGACAGTTTGCCGTGGCATACGGAGCTCCATCGCAGTCTTTAACACTGGTAGCATGCCGCGACAGCGTGGATGTGAACCGTATGTGCAGTTGACGGACTTTGAGCGAGAGCGTATAGTGGGCATGCGGGAGGCCGGGTGGACGTACCGCCGAATTGCTCAACACGTGGGGCGTGAGGTATTCACAGTACATCGATGTTGTCGCCAGTGGTCGGCGGAAGGTGCACGTGCCCGTCGACCTGGGACCGGACCGCAGCGACGCACGGATGCACGCCAAGACCGTAGGATCCTACGCAGTGCCGTAGGGGACCGCACCGCCACTTCCCAGCAAATTAGGGACACTGTTGCTCCTGGGGTATCGGCGAGGACCATTCGCAACCGTCTCCATGAAGCTGGGCTACGGTCCCGCACATCGTTAGGCCGTCTTCCACTCACGCCCCAACATCGTGCAGCCCGACTCCAGTGGTGTCGTGACAGGCGTGAATGGAGGGACGAATGGAGACGTGTCGTCTTCAGCGATGAGAGTCGCTTCTGCCTTGGTGCCAATGATGGTCGTATGCGTGTTTGGCGCCGTGCAGGTGAGCGCCACAATCAAGACTGCATACGACCGAGGCACACAGGGCCAACACCCGGCATCATGGTGTGGGGAGCGATCTCCTACACTGGCCGCACGCCTCTGGTGATCGTCGAGGAGACACTGAATAGTGCAAGGTACATCCAAACCGTCATTGAACCCATCGTTCTACCATTCCTAGACCGGCAAGGGAACTTGCTGTTCCAACAGGACAATGCACGTCCGCATGTTTCCCGTGCCACCCAACGTGCTCTAGAAGGTGTAAGTCAACTACCCTGGCCAGCAAGATCTCCGGATCTGTCCCCCATTGAGCATGTTTGGGACTGGATGAAGCGTCGTGTGACGCGGTCTGCACGTCCAGCACGAACGCTGGTCCAACTGAGGCGCCAGGTGGAAATGGCATGGCAAGCCGTTCCACAGGACTACATCCAGTATCTCTACGATCGTCTCCATGGGAGAATAGCAGCCTGCATTGCTGCGAAAGGTGGATATACACTGTACTAGTGCCGACATTGTGCATGCTCTGTTGCCTGTGTCTATGTGCCTGTGGTTCTGTCAGTGTGATCATGTGATGTATCTGACCCCAGGAACGTGTCAATAAAGTTTCCCCTTCCTGGGACAATGAATTCACGGTGTTCTTATTTCAGTTTCCAGGAGTGTATCTAACGGGTGGACGTGCACGGGTATGGAGACAAGCTCATGAATCCATGAAGCCTGCATGTCAGCAGGGGACCGTTCAAGAACTGCTGGTGTTCATGATACCATTACTTGTAAATGTAGCGTCACCTGTAAATAAATTGTACTGCACGACGTCCTTCTGTAGTCAGCCATTGTCAAAATTGTTGTCTGGTTACTGAGTCACCTGGATGCAGATGTTGCACGGGCTTCACATGGAACGGGTACAAGCCTTCGAAATGTAACGTACGCCACACTTTTGTTTGTGGAATTTCGAGCTCACGGCCAATGCGCCGTGTGCTGGTGATGGGACTCTGTTGTATCATTGCAATATTGTCTCCCTTTCCTCAACTGTTAGGACAGCCTGAAGTTCTGATGTTACGTGTGCAATAGGCGGTGTTTTGGATTTCAGTAACGTTTGAAAAACCCAGGGAAATAACCTTGCACAGCGGTTTCGTCGATCAGGGAAACGTCTCTGGTATTATGTCACAGCCGCACGGGCACTGCCATCACACTACTCGTACACAGCCTACCAGACTCTACATGTCTGTTTATTCTGACTGGGTGAAGATATGCAGCATGTTGGTATTCACGAACACAATGGACTTGCTCAGTTAAACAACACTCAAGCACTAGACGCACACGACCTCACGACTGCTCATTGATCCAACCCATGATTACACACTAGGAACCCTTCCAGCTGTGGCCTAGGTGCAACTTCACACGACTGCCATCTGTTGGTGAACCCCTACACCTCTTGTAAGATGGAAGGCATCAGTCCCATTGTTATTCTGTAAATCTTAGCCCCTACGCAGCATTTCGGTAAGTAATATTCACACTTTCTTTCATAATCATTCATCGAGTTTTCAACTCGCCCCAGATCCTTAACGATCGAAAATCGGACTTATGTTCATAGGATTTTTTCGATCTATTTTCAAATGTAGAATCACTTTACCCATCACGTGACGTTCCTCCTGAACCATCCTGTATATTAATTACTTGCTGTGCTCCTGAAAAGCATCCATTCTTCAAGAACACTTATTTTCAATAATTTTCATGCCCAAACGGTTTAACGATGGTCAACTCCTTAAACTCCACTGACAAATTTATTAGGGAACTAAGTGAAGTATGCGTTATTATTATCGTCATCACATTAAGTGATTACTATCTAATATTCGTAAACCTTATCTGTGGGCGTTGCAAACTGTTATAGCATTGTTTGGGTACAACATCCGTGTTAAAAACGTTACATTACACGTAAAAATTAATATCCTTTGTCCTTTTACATAAGAGCGTGATTTTTGTAATTTGTATAACATACACTCTGGTAGTCCAGCTTGGAATCGTTGCCGACCGTGGTGGCCAAGTGGTTCTATGCGCTACAGTCTGGAACTGCACGACCGCTAGGAACGCAGGTTCGAATCCTGCCTCGGCCATGGACGTAAATGATTTCCTTAGGTTAGTTAGGTTTAAGTAGTTCTATTTTCTAGGGAACTGATGACCTCAGAAGTTAAGTCCCATAGTGCTCATATCTATTGAACCAATTTTGGAATCGTTGCTGAACATCCCGTCTATTCTATAAATGACTGGACACTAGCCACATAATACTATGGTGGGTAACAGTGTGACTGTAGCTGAGTAACATCGACCGTCATTGGAATCTCATACCAAGCACTACTTTCGCCCGGACATCTACACTTTTATACTTTGGCCGCGTCGTTTGGAGTACATCTGACACTCCTACAACATTGTGGAAGGTAAGAGATCTGGAGCTATAGTGCGTATCGCGATTTTGTAAAAATCGTTCGGTACTCGTCACTCAACTCAGTAAATTCCACAAATTTGTGTTCATTTACTTTTTTGAGCGAGAACCGTATACTGCTGAGGACTCTATTGAGCACTTTCTAAGAGAAGCATTAGGCATTGCTGTTAATTATTGATTATGCTGAGACCAGTGGAAATCTGCACCAGCCGGATCTCCCGATTACTGCGAGAAGCCGCATTACCCTACAGGGGTAGGACAAATATACTACTGGCCATTAAAATTGCTACACCACGAAGATGACGTGCTACAGACGCGAAATTTAACCGACAGGAAGAAGATGCTGTGATATGCAAATGATTAGCTTTTCAGAGCATTCACACAAGGTTGGCGAGGTGGGAACACCTACAACGTGCTGACATGAGGAAAGTTTCCAACCGATTTCTCATACACAAATAGCAGTTGACCGGCGTTGCCTGGTGAAACGTAGTTGTGATGCCTTGTGTAAGGAGGAGAAATGCGTACCATCACGTTTCCGACTTTGATAAAGGTAAGATTGTAGCCTATCGCGATTGCGGTTTATCGTATCGCGACATTGCTGCTCATGTTGGTCGAGATCCAACGACTGTTAGCAGAATATGGCATCGGGGGGTTCAGGAGGGTAATACGGAACGCCGTGCTGGATCCCAACGGAATCATATCGCTAGCAGTCGAGATGACAGGCATCTTATCCTCATAGCTGTAACGGATCGTGGAGCCATGTCTCGATCCCTGAGTCAACAGATGGGGACGTTTGCAAGACAACAACCATCTGCACGAACAGTTCGACGACGTTTGCAGCAGCATGGACTATCAGATCGGAGACCATGGCTGCGGTTACCCTTGACGCTGCATCGCAGACAGGAGCGCCTGCGATGGTGTACTCAACGACGAACCTGGGTGCACGAATGGCAAGACGTCACTTTTTAGGATGAATCCAGGTTCTGTTTACAGCATCATGATGGTCGCATCCGTGTTTGGCGACATCGAGGTGAACGCACATTAGAAGCGTGTATTCGTTATCGCCATATTGGCGTATCACTCTGTGCGGTGGTATGGGGTGCCATTGGTTACACGTCTCGATCACTTCTTGTTCGCATTGATGACACTTTGAACAGTGGACGTTACATTTCAGATGTGTTACGATCCGTGGTTCTACCCTTCATTCGATCCCTATGAAACCCTACATTTCAGCAGGATAACGTACGACCGCATGTTGCAGGTCCTGTACCGGCCTTTCTGGATACAGAAAATGTTCGACTGCTGCCTGGCCAGCACATTCTCCAGATCTCTCACCAATTGAAAACGTCTGGTCAATGGCGGCCGAGCAACTGGCTCGTCACAATACGCCAGTGACTACTCGTGGTGAACTGTGGTATCGTGTTGAAGCTGCATAGGCAGCTGTACCTGTACATGTCATCCAAGCTCTGTTTGAGTCAATGCCCAGGCGTATCTAGGCCGTTATTACAGCCAGAGGTGGTTGTTCTGGGTACTGATAGAAATCAGGATCTATGCACCCAAATTGCTTGAAAATGTAATCACATGTCAGTTCTAGTATAATATATTTGTCCAATGAATATCCGTTTGTCATGAGCATTTATTCTTGGTATAGCAATTTTCGTTGCAAGTAGTGTATATGGACAAACCGCGAGAAATGCATGCTTGACCATAAAAAAAAGATGGCTGTCAAATCTGCAGGTTGCGCTGCTGAGTTTAATCACGAGCGGCACCTGTGCAATGTCCTCAGCACGTTGCAAGTATCAGTCGTAGTGAGAACAATGTTCTCTCTAGTTTGAAGTGCATTTTGTCAGAGCTAAGTGAATTGGAACGGTGGCGGATGGGTGGTTCTGTAACCAAGGGATCCGAACGAGGGAGCCGAAGTGTTTGATATTTCAAGAGGCACCATGTCGGTGAGTTATAAAGCATGCAGGAAAAGTGGGAAAACGCCTTCCACTAGCTCACAATGCGGACGAAAGTGTGTGTAGGGTGCTCGTGACAGGCGCTCATTGAAGTGATCTGGGACGAAAAATAGAAGAACTGGTGCTACAAAAGTCACTCTGTAACCGAATATCGCACTCGCGTACCCTGTCAGCACCAAAACAACACGAATGGGGAGCTCCATAAGCAAGAAACTGCAGGGCGAGCTGGAATTCAAATGCAACCAACAGGAAAACGTGGTACCGAAGCCGTAACACCTGAACTATGGGGCAGTGAAAGAAAGTCATTTGGCCGAATGAATTTCGTTGAACACTGTTTCCAACTTCTGGTCACGTTGACGTCCTGATAGTGAAACATGTTGTGGGTTCGGTTATGATTTCGGCAGCCATATCGTGGCCATGGGCCCCATGGGTACTCTGAAAATTTGCATTACTGCCAAGGATTATGTGACAATTTTGGCTGATCAGGTCCATCCCAGGGTACAACGTCTGTTCCCCAATGGTGATAATATGATCCAAGACGAAACGAACTCTGTGCACCCAGATCGCACCGTCCAGAAGTGGTTTTGTGAGCACGAGGATGAACTGTCGCATCTCCACTTGCCACCAATGTCACAAGATCACAAATTATTGAACTTTCGTGATCTACTTCAGTTAATTGGGTGGTTGGTTGCTATCCACCTTATCTTCGTTACCTGAACTTGCCGTAATTTTGCAGGATGAGTGGTACAAGATTTCCTTGAATCATTTCCGAGGCGACTGGGAACTGTTTTGAAAGCAACGGTTCTGCTACACCGTATTAGGCATTTTAATGTTTCGTGTTTTTGGTGTTTCCATATTTTTGTTTCACCCCTGTATTGGCCGTCCTATTTCTATCGTAACGTAATTGTGGTGGTGCTATTACACGCTACCCTGTGAGAGACTCTCACCTTGTACTGGCAGGAAGTAATATAAGGGAACCATCAGTTCAAATGGTTCAAATGACTCTGAGGGCTATTGGACTTAACGTCTGAGGTCATCAGTCCCCTAGAACTTAAAACTATTTAAACCTAAATAACCTAAGGACATCACACACATTCACGCCTGAGGCAGGTTTAGAACCTGCTACCGTAGCGGTCGCGCTGTTCCAGACTGTAGCGCCTAGAACCGCTCGGCCACCCGGGCCGGCGGAACCATCAGTGCCTAAAAGGCTTGCGTCAGTCCAGGAGACATGCTCGGATTGCTCAACTGCTAAGGGCGATAAGTATGAGATCCGTGTTCAAACCCCGACTTCATAAAAATTTCTATTTGTTGCGACATATTCATTACAGTGATGATTCACCAATTCTGAACAGATTGTGATGATTCACCAATTCTGAACAGATTTTGCTGATATCATTCCATGTCACTGGATTTAACTGATTTCATTCCATTAGATTACATTCATTACAGTTCAGTGAGTTTGATTTCAGTATGAGTCCTATGAAAAAAAGGTAAATGTGAAATCATGTGCGCAGACGTTGGTTGTTGCGATTATTGGAGCCAAGGCATGAATTGACTTTAATGTCAGTCCGCACTGAACTACACATATCCATGAGACACACACCACAATACTGAGGTCTGCAACTTACCCTATTATGCAAAAGCTTATGACCAGGAACGTTCAACCCGAACTGACGATCAAAATTATTTCCACCGCTGAGTTTCGTGCTCGATAATTTTAGAAACAGCACCAATATTTCTTGTCATTGGACATGGAGACAAGTAATCTGTAAGAAAAATTGTAATTGACGACCTTTCTGTATATGATGAGTTCCTTGTTTTATATATCTTACAGTTTTTATTAGATAATTATACTGTGTATTGTAGTTTAATTTCCTTTCAGGTAACGCTAATCAGAGAGATAAAAAGGCAAGACGCTGTCATCAGAGAGGGAGGACAGGTTTCGGCAGCGCAAGGATGGCGAATGAAGTTGGTCGCGTCCTTTTCAAAGGAATCATCCCAGTATTCGGTTTCAGTGATTTAGGGAAATCACGGAAAAGGTACATCAAGACGATCGGGCAGAGAATGAAATTTTAAGTCTGTTAAATGCGAATTTAGCTCTTTAAACACCGGCCTCCTTGCTTGATATGAGAGTAATGACAACTGCCTTGCTGAAAAGTCACTTAAATTTTTCTTCAGAAGTCATATTATCCAGGAACTGATGGTGCTGTAGAAAGCGCCTTTAACGGCTAAATATCTTGTAAAAGAGGGCCTGAAACGCGAATCAGTGATTAGAATGCTATATGATGCAAATTTATCATGTTATCGAATACAGCGGCGGACCGCAATTACCACACCCGAGAAGCATCGAGAAAAGATGTAACTGAAACGTGTCCAATAAAGGATGGTTACATGACAATCTAATCGAGCGTGTGAGAGGGTAATCCTCAACAGTGGAGTAACTACTTTTCTTTACGTCTAGCAAGAAACAAGACACTACGTAATCTCTTTACAAGATAGTCCGATAAGAATAAGAATAAACACTTAGAAATCGCGGTAAGTATTTTTTGCATCCAATCACTGACTCTCTTCTTGGACACAGTAATGTGATTAAATAGGCACCAATCGTATTAGAATTTTAAAGGCAAATGTTAAAGAAGAATACGCTTAGATTTGCCTCGGTTAAAACTAATAAAAGTCATTGTGTTTGTGTATACCAACAATGCTGTAATTGAATAAAGGGACATATGTATATATCACAGCAAAAACTATATGATACCATTCACGATGCAGCTTTTTATAGGTGTTCTTATGAAAACTTGTATTTACTGACAAGATCGCTATATTAACATATCAGTGGATTACTAGTTTCGGCAATATAAATTCCATGTTCAAATGCATAAAACAGGGCGTATTGTCACAAGAAGAACATACTAAGTGCATAATAAAGGCGATTCTTACAATAACATGCCATATGTGCAATAACACGCTTCGACATTCTTATACATATTGTATGTTCTTCTTGTGACAGAGTGTTTTAAATCGTTTTATGATATAACTACCACTGCCCGGTTTTATGGATCTTAAAATGACAATTTATTTTGACAAAACTACTGTGTGTGTGTGAAATCTTATGGGACTTAACTTCTAAGGTCATCAGTCGCTAAGCTTCCACACTACTTAACCCAAATTATCCTAAAGACAAACACACACACCCATGCCCGAGGGAGGCCTCGAAACTCCGCCGAGACCAGCCGCACAGTCCATGACTGTAGCGCCTTAGACCTCTCGGCTAACCTCACGGGGCAAAACTACTAATCCCCTAAGGTATTAACATAGCGATTTTGGCATATAAATAAGAGTTTTGATAAGAAGTTTACAGTACAAATTTACAGATCGAGTCCTGCACTTACTAATCATGTCAGGTAACAACTTAAATGAGTGTTTCTAAGTACAGGCACCGGATCGATGGTGAATTGTACAAGAAACATAGTTTGGAAACGTATTGTACCACTTACGTGCTGCAATACTGCGAGAAGAAACCTGGTGGGTAACGTGTTCAGTTGCGGACTGGGGGCGTCCACTTTGATGAAAATCTCGCTGCTGCTGAAAAAGACTAATAATGTGTCCCGATAGGACGGATGCGTGAGTTCTAGGGCAGCACACACACACACACAGAAAAAGTAACACAGAGTAGTGAATAGTAAGATGTGTTACTCAACTTTGGTAACGCTGGTTACATCAATTGTGGAATGCAGGTTTAGTCTGTCTGCCCTGCATTGACTACAATTGCGTGAAAAAGAACTAAATAATATTCTCTGAAATAAAGACGGAAGAAAGCTTATCTCCTGTCTTCATGTACTATTTAAAGAACAGTTCCAAACAGTACTCAGTCGAATCTCTAGGCAGGCGGTCTCCTTCCATAATCGATACTCCTATGCACTGTTCTGTTTCTACTGAAGACTAGCCACTATATATCGGCCACTGTTTCTGTCTCACTTGGCTTGTTTTGCAGTAATTCCCTACTAAGCCTCGGACTGACCTACAACTTGCAACTGACAACTTCTTCTCGTGTACTGTTACTGAAGCTCGAGTCTCACTTCCTGTTGGCGATGCCGCTCCAGTGGGTGTGATTCTTTCGGCGAGTGTGATTAGTTTGCGCGCAGCGATGTTGTTGTTGCGGACGGACGTTCGCGGTACGTCTGCTATCAACTCTCGCAAACTCTTCTTGTGTGGTATCTCAGTACAGCACATGTTTCACACTATGTCGTATGCTGGAAGAAACTGTGAAGGCAGCCGTCACAGTTTTACAAAGAATTAATTCTCTGTTCAAATCCTAATCGGTTTCGGATGGCTACATTCAATTATTAAGCATTGTATGTTGAAATCCTTGGCCGTCAAACAGCATATAATTTATTCATCTTACGCACATTGTTTGTGCTTTTCACTTGAGAGCAGCAGCAGACAACATCATGCCTCAAACAGTAAAATTGTTTTGTGAAGGCTATGTTTCCTCATTCTTCACGCTTCAAAATCGTGAGGTACTTTCATTTTCATTTCCATTACTGAAGTGAGGCAAACGATAAGATGGCGCTAAAATCGGTATTTTTTCATTTCATTGGCATTTACTACGATGAACTTCAGCGCTTTATATAATTAATTATGCGTTACAGTGGGAAAGCAGTTACCCATCTAGCCAACATGTATTGAAACCACGAGTCGTTCTCTGCTCCACAAAACACACTCTCTAGAACAGTCAGTACGAAAGTCGTGGAGGAACTAAAGGTTCTGCTGAAGAACTCACCCTAGTGGTCGGACGGGTTTGTCCCTATGCCTCTAAAATTGCTCAACTTACGGGATGCTTGATGGAGGTGGTGCATTAAGTATAACGATACAAAATGCTCCTCAACCGGAATCCTTTACGAGATAATGAATTTTTCCTACCTCTTCTGTGGCACTGGACACCTGCGAATGTTCTTTACTTCTCATGAACTCGACACCAACTAAACCATTCTGTCCATCCTTTTATCAGAACCAAACATTACTCTACCGCGCATACACGAAAACATACACCCAACCTTACAGTTAAACATCTCTCAGGGCAACTTTAAAGGTGTGACTACCAGACTCCGAATTTCGCCATAACGTACGTTCGTATCCCCCTTTTCTTCTCCATGTCATGGTTCTTTCAAGCTTCATAATTTGCATTCTCTCCCGGTCATATAACACCCACACCACGTCTTCCTACACACCAAGCACTCAGCTACTTCACATTTTATTTTCAAAAAGTCTCGTTCACTTTTCCATCCTTACCTTCTACATCTATGTGCTAGTTATATGTTAACATTACCCCTCCCCCTCCCCCCCTCCCCCCACCCAAAGTGCAAAACCTATACGTAAAACCACTCAATTTCTAAACCAAAGTGAAGGAAAGAGCATCATGTCACTACACCTCCATTTTGATAGGTATGGAGCCTTGTTCTGGGTAACCATTTTTCCATGAAGTTAACGTTGACACTATTATGCTCCCGTTTCCCAGCGGTAATGTAATGTGTTTTTTATAGAGTTAACCTCTCGATAACGGCTTAAAAAGCAGAAAATAGTTGTGGAAAGAAGAGATTAAAATAAAAACAGCATAAATGGAAAAATGCCGACTTCATGTACGGCTGACAACTTGAAAGGTGTTCGTTGACCTCAACACTCAAATTTCTCTCCAGTTCATGGAATACCAAGTCGTGTGTGAAGTTCGCAGTACTACCATGAAACTGTGCGCGTAATGGAGTCGACGGTAAGTTGGTTTTCGGTGTCACGATATCCTGACAGCAGGGTTTATCTGACAGTCGTCTCTTATGAAAGTCTTTCATGTGATGTAGAAATGTGCGAGCTGCAACTCACTCGCATGGCCCAAAGAGGCTATAGTCCATGTTTTCGTCGGCTAGAGAGGTCTTTAGCTAAGTAGCGAAAAAGCTTGTCTTCAAACAGTACTTAACATAGGTCAGCCTGATGAAGATTTGTTAAGTTCTAACATTTTGTTTTTTGTGTTGCTGAGATGGACATTTCAAAACTGTAACGTCCAAAATTATTGGTGCGGCCGTTGTTTACTTCCGCTGCAGTGGCGTAATTCAGTATGATATGATTTTTCAGGTGCATCGATGCGACATTCTATCGAAATTTGTGTATTTGTGTGAACAAGGTTAGCTCTTTTTTCAGATCGCGTCTTTATTTGAATGTGAAGGATCAATGTCGATTTTTCTTTGAGTCATCCGAGGATATAGGTCTTCCTTCACATTACTTTCTCACTTATAACGTTTAACTCTTTTACAGTATTATTAGTAGCAGCACATGAAAAAAAAAAGTTTAACGTTAAAACGTCCTGTCACGCAGGTACAAGTATAACACTACACAACTGTAATCTTCTCTTCTATCATGGCCTCCTGTCGGAGTGTTCGAATCAGTACCTTCTCTAAGAATTCCCTTAATAGTTACTCCCAAAGGAGATTCTGGACCTTACATTCCCTAAGTTAACGTTACCGCTTTTACAGAAATTTCAAAAGTTTCTTTGACCTTGTAGTGTATGTCTATTCGATACAAATATAAGACTATCATTTCATATCCTGAAGGGATTCCAGTCTGGAGATATATTACAGATTATCAGGGATCGAACCAGTAACTTCTTGGTTCCAGGCCTTTTAAGTAGTAGAGACTATTTAAGAACGGTCGCATTACTTTAATGTGGTTAGTCTGAAGTATAATTATGAACTGCTGTTTTGTATGTACCTTACTGTATTTAGGAGAGCAGAACCAGTTTCTCATGAGCAGTACAACAGCTAACTTTCATTCTTACTTTGTCATCTGCAGAGGAATTATACTACAGTACTCAGCTACATTTACACTTTCTCTATTCTTTGTGTAGATAATATTACTCAAATGTAAGCAAAGAAAAATCGACCATGAAGGGTCTCTGTATCTGAAATTTGAAAAACCAGTTATTACCCTGAGTTAGTTTAGCACAATTACTGTGTTATGATACTAACACAATATTAACATGTACTTTGAAATTTTCTTTCTTTCATTCATAGACCATCTCACCAACTGACAAAATGGTGGCTCTTACACCTTATTTTGTCTGAGAATGGTTAAAAACTTTCAACTCACGAAATCTCTAATAAACACTGCTAGACAAATAAAACGAATCTAAATGATTAAGTTCTATTTTGATTTAAGGAGCTAAATCTTTTATACAGCTATATAGTATCTTTTACTGTAACCACTTTCAGTATACTACTTTTCTTTGTGAGGTCAGAATAAGCTACTTTCAAAATTACGTATCAAACAGTAAGATCTTTTGTTATTAAATAAATTTTTTTCCTATTTTTGTTTTCGTTAAGCAGCTCTTTCCTTTCATTTCATAAGTAAAACACAGAGTTGCAAAACTGTAACTTCCAGAAAACCTTAACTTTAATGCGCCTCAAACAACATTTACTGATTATATAAAAAACGCTTCCGAAATGTTTCACTAGATTAAGTTTCCAAAATTATTGATCTTTATAATTTTAGGATACTCGGAATCTTTACTAGGATAGGACCCTTTCTATGTATATGTCTGAGGGAAATGAAGTTCTTTGAACCACTGTACGATAACAACAAATTATTATTTCCAGAGGCACACACAGAAAGTTACTGGTTCAAGCTGTTATTACAGTTCTAAATAAAGTTCTTAACTCTTTTTTTTTGTAGGCGACGGGTGTGGCACTTCAGTGTGGCGACTACATAACACAACTCATGCATTAGCAGCCATTGTTCTTCATGTTTTGGGCTTAAATTCTTTTTTCTTAGCATCGATTTACATATAATATAGTATACTTGTAAATGCCGTGTAAGAATAAAACAGCATTTTCCATCCGACGCTATTCACGCAATGATTCATGCATAAGCCACTCTCCATCCGAGCGTAAGATGTTGCCTCTATCACTGCTGCTTGCAGACTAACTTCACTCTCCTTTGTTCTGCTTAGCTGCAGCGCGCCAAATCATTCCATCTTTTTGCGTTCCCGCCTTTCCATTCCGTTTGAGATGGAAACTACTATCTCTTTTACATTTCACCTATATAACGTCAGTGCCCTCAGCATGAATCAGTTTTAAAGTTGACAATATTTCGTTTAATACATTCATTCTGTTTAGAAATAATTTTTTTCAGAAAATGTTATACAAAAATCTTTTACAGATTAATGTTATTATAATTTAGAATATGTGTGCTTTATAGCAGTTTTGTTCAAAGCCATTAACCATATGTGTTAGGGACAATTGCGTTACATAGGAGCCTATTTCCATGATGTTTCCTAACAGGTAATCATTATTGAAACATTAACCCAAAACTACACGTCTCTTATCTTTAGCTATAAATAACGTTCTTATGCATCACACACAGCATTAGTCAACATAATTTCCGAAACATTTTACATATACTCAGAAAATTCATTAAAACTGTTCATTCCCTGATTAACTAAAATCCTCATATTTACCCACATTTTAAGATGACACAAAAATTTAAACTTAATGAACAACATTATTTACATACAATACACACATGGACGTTCATGCCACCTTTTTGACCTTCCTTGACCTTCAATTACCTTACTGTTGCACATCATTGGATTCGTTTCGATAGCCGCTATCAGAAAATAAGTACCAAGCTATGGCATCCCATTAAAAAAAAGTTGACCTTCATATGTCTAAAGCGACCCCATCTAGCAACAAAAAACTGTCGTCGTATTATGGCCTCCGTTGTCTCATGCAACTTTTATACCACAAACGTTTCAGCTACTATCGTACTTTCGGAGTTATTCTAGGTGGCAATAGTTAGTGGCTTCCCTATATATATTAGTAATGTATATATATGTTGTACAGAATCCCAAAGTGTCACATAGTGGATTGCTGAGCAATGTTTTGTGCAGCCAGAGCAGTATATATTTCGGAATCTGAAATTCTTACTAGGTTTGCATTATAACATAACACAATAGTTATACAATCATCATCAAATATTACACTCTCCTGTTCAGTTCTATTTTAATATCTTTTCAAGTCGACTGTATTTCTGACCCCCAACGATTTTTTTGGATCTAGGGTATACTAAAAAACACGTATTTGTGACGGAATCCCCTATATTTCAAAATGTTCATAATAAACATATTTCAATTTTGAAATTTCGTGTTTTTCTTCACTGTGTTTCCTGTGTGTTTTAATGAGAACCAAACGGCCTATAATGAATTTGACTGCGTTTAATTTTTCATCATGTCTTTTAGCTCTATCTTCTGCTTTCCCTTTTGTCAGTTTCATTATCAGTTCCTTTTTTTCTGTCCATACTTACTTCTACGCTGCGTGAAAATTCAAGTATTTACTTTTGTAGCTTAATATTATTCCTTCAGGTATAAATCAAATCTGAGATAAATTTGTCCCAATTTCTACGATTTATGTGACAGTAAGGTCTTTTTTCCTGTGGTCTTATTTCATTAAAATATTGTAACGTTTTATTAAACACTGCTTTAGCTGTAGCTTTTCTGATGGGATATAATTTTGTACATTTTGAAAATACGTTCAAAATTATAATATATATAAGTGAAATTTCCAAAAGTTATGTGAAGTGGTCCATATAAGTCCACTGATAGCACCTCAAGATTATCATTTGGTCTTAAACTCTGCATAGTGCCTCTGTTAGAATTTTTAGCTACCTTGGCTCTTTGGCAACTGTCGCAAGATTTCACATCCTTAATACACTTACTGTTTCCTCATTGCACTTTTTTGGTTCACTATGTCCAAAGGCTAGATGAAAATAATCCAATGTTCTCCTTCAAATTGAGATGGCAGCAAAGTTGCAATTCTTTGCTACTATTTCCCTTGCTCCTATAACGATTCCTTTAAAAGTTTCATAATATATGTGTATTTGAGGACTTTCTGAATTAACAAATTTCACTTCACCAGATTTAAAGACATCATCTTCATTCTTAAACCTTATATGTTCATACAAATGTTCTCTATTGAATCGCTTCATGGAACTTCTTTTAAATGAAAAAAGAAATTATTTTTCTTCCTCATGGTGTTCTGGGATAAGTTGATTTTTTATTTTCTAGGAGCCTAGAAAGTGCATCTGAAACCTGGTTCTCTATGCCTTTATGTAATGGATTTTGTAAGCAAACTTTTGGTGATACAAGCCCAACGATATAACCTTTATAGCTATCTGCGTCTAGTGTAAATCACGAAATAATGCCACATGTTTCAGATGTCTGCGAGTCTTGTAACTGAGGCGGGACGTTGGGACCAGCCCAGTATTCACCTAGGGAGATGTGGAAAACTGCCCAAAATCCACATCCAGGCTACCCAACACACCGTCCCTCGTCGTTTATCCACCGGGCGGATTCGATTCAGGGCCGGCTCTCGCGGCGATGTCCGTTAATAAAATACACTCCTGGAAATGGAAAAAAGAACACATTGACACCGGTGTGTCAGACCCACCATACTTGCTCCGGACACTGCGAGAGGGCTGTACAAGCAATGATCACACGCACGGCACAGCGGACATACCAGGAACCGCGGTGTTGGCCGTCGAATGGCGCTAGCTGCGCAGCATTTGTGCACCGCCGCCGTCAGTGTCAGCCAGTTTGCCGTGGAATACGGAGCTCCATCACAGTCTTTAACACTGGTAGCATGCCGCGACAGCGTGGATGTGAACCGTATGTGCAGTTGACGGACTTTGAGCGAGGGCGTATAGTGGGCATGCGGGAGGCCGGGTGGACGTACCGCAGAATTGCTCAAAACGTGGGGCGTGAGGTCCCCACAGTACATCGATGTTGTCGCCAGTGGTCGGCGGAAGGTGCACGTGCCCGTCGACCTGGGACCGGACCGCAGCGACGCACGGATGCACGCCAAGACCGTAGGATCCTACGCAGTGCCGTAGGGGACCGCACCGCCACTTCCCAGCAAATTAGGGACACTGTTGCTCCTGGGGTATCGGCGAGGACCATTCGCAACCGTCTCCATGAAGCTGGGCTACGGTCCCGCACACCGTTAGGCCGTCTTCCGCTCACGCCCCAACATCGTGCAGCCCGCCTCCAGTGGTGTCGCGACAGGCGTGAATGGAGGGACGAATGGAGACGTGTCGTCTTCAGCGATGAGAGTCGCTTCTGCCTTGGTGCCAATGATGGTCGTATGCGTGTTTGGCGCCGTGCAGGTGAGCGCCACAATCAGGACTGCATACGACCGAGGCACACAGGGCCAACACCCGGCATCATGGTGTGGGGAGCGATCTCCTACACTGGACGTACACCTCTGGTGATCGTCGAGGGGACACTGAATAGTGCACAGTACATCCAAACCGTCATCGAACCCATCGTTCTACCATTCCTAGACCGGCAAGGGAACTTGCTGTTCCAACAGGACAATGCACGTCCGCATGTATCCCGTGCCACCCAACGTGCTCTAGAAGGTGTAAGTCAACTACCCTGGCCAGCAAGATCTCCGGATCTGTCCCCCATTGAGCATGTTTGGGACTGGATGAAGCGTCGTCTCACGCGGTCTGCACGTCCAGCACGAACGCTGGTCCAACTGAGGCGCCAGGTGGAAATGGCATGGCAAGCCGTTCCACAGGACTACATCCAGCATCTCTAAGATCGTCTCCATGGGAGAATAGCAGCCTGCATTGCTGCGAAAGGAGGATATACACTGTACTAGTGCCGACATTGTGCATGCTCTGTTGCCGGTGTCTATGTGCCTGTGGTTCTGTCAGTGTTATCATGTGATGCATCTGACCCCAGGAATGTGTCAATAAAGTTTCCCCTTCCTGGGACAATGAATTCACGGTGTTCTTATTTCAATTTCCAGGAGTGTATCTTTGAGCTTCAAGCCGCAGCATGTCATTAACTGCTCACGAGCTTTTAGCAGAGATCCCCCCTCCCCCCCTCTTGCCATTGTCAAGTGGTTGACTGTCGAATGGATGCCACTGCCGTGATTATGGTGTGTAGCTGCGCCATCACTAGTGCAAGTTTGGTGGCTCTACCGTCGCGCCCATCTCAACACTGCAATTGCAGGATCCCAAGCTGTACTCAGCTGCAGTCCACTGTCTTTATTGAAGGTATTGTCCGATATTTTGATCTCTATTGCTTCATTTATTACACTATTCCAAAAGCCGTTGGTGCACTGGAAAAATAACACAGAATTGCATTCGACGATATTTCTGTTATTAAACGGACCAACGGCTTCTGGAATAGCGTAATAAATGAAGCAATAGAGATCAAAATACCGGATAGCACCCTCGATAATGATGGTGGAATGCAGCTGAGTACTTTCTGGCATCCTGTGATTGCGGAGTTGTGGTGGCCGCGACGGTCGAGCAATCAAAAAGTTGCCATATATAGTGCCGGACTGGCATCAGTGAACTCACTGGCAGTAGCGCGGCTATATAAGCACGGCAGCACTATCCACACGACAGTCAACCACTTGGAAATGGCAGAGGAGATCTCTTGTGGGCAGTTAATCACTTGTCGTGATATGAAACACGACCATGCTTTATTAATGATATATCCTTTGGTTTAATAATCGACAATACTTCAGTCCTTCAAAAAGGTAAGTGCTTTATGATCTGTATATATTATTATCTTGTGCCCCCATAAATAACTGCGAAATTTTTTCAATCCCCAAGTTATGGCTAACGTTCTCTTTTCAGAAATTTTGTAGTTCGTTCACACTTCGGCAGAGGTGGATTATTGTTTTGTGGATTATTTCTCCCAGGTTCTCTATTTCTTGAAAGATTTCTAATCCTGCTCCATAATTACTGCTGTTAGTACTCATAAGAAATGGTAAAGCTAAATCAGGACGATGGAGACTGTTGTTTGTTACCAATTCTCGCTTTATTTCTTCAAATCATTTTGACACTTAGTAGTCCAAATAAGTGCGCTGTTTTTTGTCGTTAAATAGTTGAAAGCTTAACTGTTAAACGCTTGCCTCTTTATGAATTTTCTATAAAATCTATATAATGCCAGGAATGCTTTTGTTTCCTGTTTTTCGGAGGAGGACACTTAACATTGGCTTTAAGTTTCTCAAGGTTGTCTTCCGTCCCAGCAGTGGTAATGATATAGCCTAAGAATTTTACTTCTTTCCTCACCAACTGACACTTTTTTAAGTTTCAAAACGATACTTGTTCTAACAATTCACAAAGGTCTTTCCATTGGTGTGTAGCTATTAATAGATCGTCTACATATATTGTGAGTTTTGTACTTAAAGCTCTTACTAATACCAAGTCTGATGAACGTATAAACGCAGAAACTGCCGTATTTAAAACGAACGGTATCATTTTGTATGGAAACACTTGCCAGCAAAGAAAAAAGCGGTATATTTTGTAGATTCAGCATCAAAGACCATTTGCCAGTACCCAGCTGTCAGATCCAGACTGGTTGAATATCTATCGCTATAGGGTCCTTTCAACATTCTGGCTGCTCTACTTCTCGTTTCACAATTTTGTTCATTGTCCTCACGTCAGTGACTATTCTCGCCCCTGCATCCACCTTGCTAAAGGTTATCAGTTGATTATTGTATTCACTGTTATCACGTTCCATTACTCCCCATTCAATCACTTTGTCAATTTCTTCTTGAAAAACTTGTTTTTCCACTGACGGTGCTAAATATGGAGGAAAAAAGTAGTTCATGTCGTAGTATTTCCATACGCTATTCAAAATTTCTTACCCTTCCAGATTTGTCCGAAAAGACTCTATAGTTTTATTCGAGAATTTATAGTTTCATCTCTCTGCACTGGATCTAGATCAGGTATTTGATTGACAATCCTCCTCAATTTTTCTAGCATTAGGTCTAGGCTTTTAATGCTTCTCAAGTGGTAACCTTCAAATACTTCAGATAATCCGCCGTTTTCCGCATCTATTTGTAATATCATGGTGGTGTATTTCCGTTCTAGACTCTCCTCCACTTCTTCAAAATCTGCATTCATAATTTCTTGTTAATTATTTAGCTGATAAATTAATTTGCACAAGTAATGGTTACTTTCTGTTTATATAATCAATCAATATCCAGAATTACATCGGTGCTCAATAGTGTAATCACTACGAAATTATGCGTAAATGTCTGACGTTTTATTTTGAATTCCAAGAACACTTTGATTTTAATAGGTTTACTTCTTTTCTTGCAGCTCCTATCGTCCTGACCCCTTGAAGAGACATACTCGTAGTTACTAATTCGGGTTTATTTTTTACATATTCTTCAAATGACTGAGATAAAGTGCCAATTGCTACCCTGTGTCGAACAATGCTCTTACTTTATAATCATACATTTGTACAGGAATAATAGTCTGTTTAGTCATTCTCACATCGGTATCTTCTTGGTATTCACTCAGTAAATCCAGTTCCATCATTAGACCGCGAATTCATTCACGATATTCATTCGTTGGTGATTACTGAGATTTTCGTCAAGAGGATTTTTATTCTTTGGATCTGTAATATCTTCTGGTTTCTGGGAAGAAATGCCGTATTCCTTACTTCTTTCTCATTCTGATAATATCACTTTACTTCATAGACTTCCTCTTCTTGTTTCATGTCTTATTTTTGCAACTTTTCATACGGAGTAAGCTCTTCCTTTTGTATTAACATTTCTACAGAACTGAGATTTTTTACAGTTTTCTCTTTTCCTGTTTTTGAATCACGTATCTTGTCAGTCACTTCATTTTCATATGAGTCAGCATCCAGCATAAAATATCTTCTTCGTGAACCCTATATGACTGCAGATTTTGTAATTCACGCATTGTTGAATGAGTCCTATTGTAACTAGATCTTCTTTTTACTCTGAAGCAGCAAAATTGTTTTCATTTATGATCAGTTCGTGATCCGCACTGTCTTCTTGATGTCTTCGTATGACTTGCACTTAATGCTAATAGCAGACCTTATGGCTTTCTATAGCTCCGATATACTCATTCTCAACAACTTTTTCAGGTTTGTAAATGACAGTTTCATCTTATCCTTCTTTGTTATTAGGGAATGCTTCTTCTGCAATGCTTATCATTTCATCCTCTACACAGCGTCTATCCAGGAACATATTATTTTCCGCCGGCCGGAGTTGCCGAGCTGTTCTAGGCGCTACAGTCTGGAACCGCGCGACCACTTCGGTCGCAGGTTCGAATCCTGCCTCGGGCTTGGATGTGTGTGATGCTCTTAGGTTAGTTAGGTTTAAGTGGTTGTACGTTCTAGGTGACTGATGACTACAGCAGTTAAGATGGCTCTCAGCACTATGCGACATAACTTCTGAGCTCATCAGTCGCCTAGAACTTAGAGCTAATTAAACCTAACTAACTTAAGGACATCACACACATCCATGCCCGAGGCAGGATTCGAACTTGCGACTGTAGCGGTCGCTCGCTTCCAGACTGTAGCGCCTTGAACCGTACGGCCACTCTGGCCGGCAACAGTTAAGTCCCGTAGTGCTCGGAGCCATTTGAACCATTTATTATTTTCCCTAATGAGTCCAGCTCGCGATCTCTGCGCTGCACGATTTAATTCCCTGCTAAACCTTTTACTTTTGTCGGGCAGCACACGAACTCTGCGCAACTCCTTTTAATAATCTCTCACTCTCGGGATCACCTCTTCTTTCCCCAAAATTTTCGGTCGTTTCAACTCCACATTCTTCCTCATTATATTGCTTTAAACCGCTATGCAGGTTATCTATATGTAAACGCCAATCATCAGTTCCGAACAACTCTTCCTTTGATTCCTCTAATGTTTGTTTACTGTGTCGTCTGGCTTCAATTTCGTCACTACGAGTGGATCACTTTAAACTCGCCCTACTTAAACATCATCTGTTACCGGCTCTAGGTCGACTTATGCTCGTTCTTGTGACATCACACATAGCCTGCACAGCTAATGACACCGATGTTTCCGCTTCTTTCGCACTCCTGTTCTTAGTCGACCGTGTTTCTTTCTGCTGACGATGTGTTGCGGCCGTCTCTTTGCTCGCAAAGCATTAGCACGTTACTGTTGTGCTTTGAAATCTCTCTGTCTATTCCGACCATTATTTCTACGTCTGGGCCGTGTATCAAGTCCCGTTTCCGTCAGGCCTCTTAACATTCGCAGATCTTAGTTTTTAACTTCACGATTTTTAGAAACATTACGAGATACATTTCCCTTACCGTGATTATCAGACGTAAATCTGCCTCTGTGTTAACCCTTTTGAACCATATTTACCCCGTATGTGTCGATATCATGATCGTGTGTATTGTTTCTATGGTTCTTATAATATTCATTCTGGTGGAAATTGTGATTCTCATGCTACTGGTCCTCATCGAGCACTCTTTCCAAGAACGATGAAAAGGATTTATGGTTGCTACTCACATATATTTTTAAGCAAACCCAAACTATTTTGGAATCCGATCTTCGATTCCGTAAATGAACCAATTTCCTATACCATGACTCACAATACTCTTTCAGAGTCATTTGGCCTTCTATTCAAACATTCTCGCGCTAATAAATTCTCTCCAAAGATTGTTATGTATTTTTTCGAATCAATATTCGTTCAAAAACATTTCTCTAAGCTCAGTGAATGACATTTCTTCAGTGCTTATGTTGATCCCCCACCATTTAGCATTTCCTACTAAAACAATAATAGCATGGTATAGGAAGATTCATATCAGCGCACACTCCGCTGCAGAGTGAAAATCTCATTCTGGAAACATCCCCCAGGCTGTGGCTAAGCCATGTCTCCACAGTATCCTTTCTTTCAGGAGTGCTAGTTCTGCAAGGTTCGCAGGAGAGCTTCTGTAAAGTTTGGAAGGTAGGAGACGAGATACTGGCAGAGTTAAAGCTGTGAGTACCGAGCGTGAGTCGTGCTTCGGTAGCTCAGATGGTAGAGCACTTGCCCGCGAAAGGCAAAGGTCCCGAGTTCGAGTCTCGGTCCGTCACACAGTTTTAATCTGCCAGGAAGTTTCACTAATAACATATTTATATTTCCCTGAGCCATGGGATTACCAGAAAACAGTTTTCCACAGTTTTTGGTAAACTCTGCTAAAGTTAAATGTCAAATTTGTCTTCCCTTTGTTGTAGGCAATCCTGTTTACTATTATGTAGTTGCACTCTTGATTTTCTTTTCGAGATCACAAAATTTTCCGCGAATACCCGACGTTTTCCTATTACTCTTTCCTTCGCAGTCTTGTACTCTTTTATTCAATACTTTCTCAGATTCGTGAATAATAGTTCTCAACTGAAAAATATGTTCTTCATTGCCCGTAGCAACTGCCCTTTTTAAACCTGAAATCTTTTCCTGAACTTTCATTTGTACGTTCGGTTTAAATTTTTCATGGATTTTTCTCTATTTTAGTATCAAATCTCTCATTAATATTATTGGTTTCCCCCTGTCTAGTATAAAAAATTTTCTTTATCCTGTCAATCTCTGTTTTCATGTTTTTAATTTCATTAGTTAAACACCTACTTTGTTGTCTACTTCCTTTTTCCCTCATATGTTTAGTTTGTGCTTGAAATTGGTCATTTATGCACCTAGTTGGTTTTTTAAGCTGTTTATTAATATTACTTGCTTGTGCTTGAAGTTGTCTATTCGTATTACTAGTTCGTGCTAGTAAACTTTGCAGCACTTTATACACATGTATCTGTGCCTGTCTATTGTGTTCTGGATTGTTTTTCTCAACTGCTTCTTCGTCCTCTGATCTAAAATTTCTTTCTCGATCTGTGATGGGCTCAAAATATCGAAATATTCACTCCTGTTTTCAACACCTCCTACATAAGTTTGCTGCTGTATTATGGATTCCTACGTATAATGATTATCTTAGCTACTTCCTGATCATTCTGTCCTGCTATCTTCTTCTCGTATCTCCCTGGTTTCTTCTGAACGTTTTTCCTGTCTTATGTTTTCCATTTTTAAGTACTATTTAAACCACATGTACTAATTTAATTTCTCCCTTTATTTTTCTCCTAATTACCTTAGTGTCACTGGACATTTTGGAGCTCTGTTACCTTTGTACTGGATTCAGTGTCTGTTTAATAAAATGTGTCACGCTATGAAGAACATATCATTGACGAATGTTTTGAACAAATACACAGATAGCACCCACTAGAACGTCCTGTCACGTGGCGACAAATATAACATTTACCTCTTTTACAGTATTAATTGTACTGTCACAAGTTACATGTCCATCAAGGACAATTGTGTTTCACACTCCCTAACAGTATTATGTGGACTGTAAAGCATACTCATAGCGGGTATGAGCCGAACGTATTTCGAATGAACTATCTTGTTTTCTATAAAATGTCTTCGGTAGTTATACTATTTTACGATTGTATTCACTATTTTCAGCCAGTTAAGCTGAATGCAAGTTGCAGTGAACTTCGAAACATGTTTTGCAGCAATAAACACTTTGAGTGTTTGCTTTCAAATTTAACATTTTCCTTCCGATACGTGCTAGAACAAGCAGCGTGCAGTTGCACCTGCATTGCACGCTTTTCTACTACAAGGAGGGACGCATTTACACTGAACGTTTGTATTTCGACAGTTGAAAATCTTGATTACAATTTGTCTTCATTTACTTGATTGTTTCGTTGCGATATGAAAGTGTGGTCACTACTTCATATTTCGTTAACTGTCGTCGGATCACGTTGTTGATCGTTAATGGGTAAAATTTCATACATAGGGGAATAATTTCATGTCATAAACAATGAAGTCATAACTGATTATGCACTCAGGCTAAACTGGAACAAGAAAGTAACGCTTTCAATTTTTTTCCACACAGTGTTAACCTCTGTCATGACGGCACCACCATGTGCAGTCTTTGCATAAGTATTTGTATGAACACATTCGCCGTATTGGATGTCCCTTAAATCTGTGAGATGTGACTTGTCTTCGCTGGTTGTGGGACGATCCATGACACTCATTCGCCACGTCCCGAGACGTCAGCAGGACACTTCGAGAGGTGATGCTATGGCGTTAGTGAGAGGCGGGGTTCAGATTACCATTTGGACACTCATATTTATGTTTCCCGTGGTTTCCTTACATCGACTGGGGCAAATTACTGGTTAACTCTTTAGCAAGGATGCGCAGATTTACTTCTCATACCATATTGTATCTGAACTTGTTTCTCATCTCTATCGAACTTGTTGTCTCATAGACGTTAAACCCTACTCTTCCTTCATTCCCCACGCTGCTACGGCCGCAGGTTCGAATCCTGCCTCTGGCATGGATGTGTGTGATGTCATTAGGTTAGTTAATTTTACATAGTTCTAAGTCTAGGGGACAGATGATCTCAGATGTTAAGTCCGATAGTGCTTAGAGCCATTTTGATCCTTCTTTCCTTTGGAGGCTGCACGCAACGTGTAAATACTGTTGCCCTACAATAGCATTGTCGAATCGCTATTGGCCAACACGCAATGGGAGGACTTAGATTGTTATCTCCAGCTTTCGTAATTTAAGTAACACGGTTAATTTTCTAATGATCTTGGTATGTACAATTGACATTCAGATTTTTACAAATGTCATTCCTAGTTAGGACGTACTCTAAATTAACTAACTGTAGACAATAAACAGAGTCTTAGTGGGTTCAATAGCTGGCTTCGTCTTCTTGAGATTCGTTCCTCAAGCTGACGTAAACTAAATTTCCCGTGTTTTTCCCACAAAGCTTACGGGGGTACAAGAAGGCTTCTTTGCGAAAACTACCGATAATTTAGTTCAGCAATCACGCAGTCATTCCCAGTTATCAGAAAATCTTGATTCTGTAATTATGGCACTACCCTTAAAATCAAAATGCAATCCAATGTAAACAAGAGAAAGAAAAAAAAGTGATGAAGTAGAACTATCTTCCTTAAAGTCGCAGTTTATACTCTTTGTAATCTATATATGACTGTAAGCACCAATATAGCAACATGTAGGATGAACGTAGTTGTCCTTTTTAAGCAACCATCACACGTCGCAAGAAATCAGCAAATACGAAGAACCCACTAACAGTGCGTATATTGAGCGCATCAAAACAGTCCTTTGTACTACCTAAACTACAGCCTGGCGAGAATTTAACGCAAAATAATTACGACTAATTAACCCTTTTGTACTTTCCGTCCGCACCCTAACTACTTAAATTGTAGCCAAAAACACACCAACTATGCACTTAATGTGGAAAACTCCTGACATTCTCTACCGATAATAGGTTTTCAACAGTACTTTCGAATTAAACTAAAACACAAGCCTGGCACCTTACGCCGAACTTTCTTTCTCCTCAGAACACTAGCGTACTGCTCGCACGCAAAGTTGGCTGAGATAGGAGGATACGAAAACTGCAGCGAAAGAAACTGAGAGGTGTGGGTGGATAGGAGTTGGCGGGGGTGGGGGGGGGGGGGGCGGGGGGGGGGTAGTGCGGCAGGAGTTAGGCTTGCTGCTGCCTGCATATCGGTGATCCCGTGATTCACGGCCGAGATAAGCAGGAGTGAGACACATCCGATCTGACCAAAGCTCCGAATTTAGAGAGGTTTCGTAGATATTGGCGGTCGCAGTTCAGGAAAGAAGCTGCCACGCTCCAAAGATAAATCTTCCTGCGTACCGAATGAAGTTCACAGAAGCATCCTCCTGTTCACTTGATGTGACGGACAAGTTGTTTTCGTTAGGATCTTCAAAGAATTTGTGTCTAGTTATTACTGATTCTCAGCGACGGTTCATTATGCATCATCCACAAAATCGAAGACGACTGTGTCTAAGGTATCTTTGCGCCTCCTCGCTCCCATGTGTGCAGGTTCTGTGTGTGTGGAAAGCTATCTCAGAGCCGTGTTCAAATTGTGAGCACTATGTAAGTATAGACGAGCACCAGTGTAAACTAACAGGCGGAATTCTCGTAGGTTTACAGTCGGATGCATCCAGTTCCACGAACCCAATCTGGACTTGGTATACTCTGTTCCTCTGTCACGCACGATCTCCCTTTTCTCTGTCCTTTTCAACTACTTTCTGTGATCTCAGTATTACTTAGTTGGTTTTCATCTAACTTTTTATTTCCTTGATGTACTTGCAGAATAACGCTACCATTGAATCAGTAGAGTGGAAGCATCCAGTACTTGTCTATGAGTGGTGATGGCAGTACGAGAATCTCTTAGGAAAATGTCACCGTTTGTGATTCAGTTACGTCATCGGAGAACATCCCTCAGCGCTAGAAGAAATTTTTCCATTTGCTAAAAGAAATACTAGAACTAACTCAGCATCAGAAAGGTGTGACTCTGTAAGTCTTTCACTGAACGTGGAAGGATGGGGGAGGGAAGAGGGACGGAGGAAGGGGAATCCGTTTTAGTAGTCTGGTAGGAAAGGAATGGGGTTCTTATCTATGTCCAGTCACCCAAATTTAGGTTTTTCGCGGTAGTGATCAGCCATAGTCGATCTCTTTCAATCTCATATGGAAAACGATAAGGTGCTCGGCCTCGGACGACGTTTGCTGCATATGACCAAGGCTGAGAGGGGCACCTTCTATTCACAAGACAAAGGCTCGATTCGTAGTACCTCCATCTTGTTGAAATCGTTTTATGGTAAATAGACCCTATTTTAAACCATATATTAGAGCCTGTCGTTTTACCCACCAGGGTAGCCGAGAGCGCTAACGCGCTGCTTCCTGGACTCAGGTACGCGCGCCAGCTCCGGATCGAATACGCCCGGCGGAATAACGTCGTAGGGCCGGTGTGCCGGCGGGCCTGGATGTGGTTTTAGGCGGGTTACCACATCCCCATAGGTGAATACCGGGCTGGTCCCCACGTTACGCCTCTGTTACACGACTCGCAGACATTTGGAACACATTCGCATTCCATGGCTTACATTAGACACAGCCCGCTGGGTTACATTAATTCCTTCCTGGTGGGTACGGGGTGGTGGCAGGAGGGGCATCCGGCCACGCCTTACACTTAACATGCCACATCCGATTAACCATGGCCGACCCTGCTTAACTGCAGGAGAAGGCTCAGAAAATAAAGAAAGAAAGTTAGAGCCTGTCGTTTTAAAGCAGCTTTCGTCGCAACATCAACTATTTGCATCTACATCTCAATTGCCTCTGAAGAAGCCTTGAGCAGTAGCAGCAATAGAGCCAAATACCCCATACTATGAGTGACTGAGCAACAACAGGAGACATAAACCATATTTTCTTTGCATGTTGATTGTGTGCAAACCTGCAGACTGACTTCTTACAACGGCGAACCATGTATCATCAAGTATCTCTCGCTAATATGGCAATTATCCTCTATCGAGACAATATGTTAATTTAAGAAATAATGTCGTGCCGTGGTTCTGGTGAACATATCGGGAGGTACCCGTGACTGACTTAGCAGACAGAAGTCTGGCGCGGAGGAGCAAGAAGTCTCAATGGCAGATGTTCCAGCGCAAGAAGCCGTAATCAGACTGTTCTGACATTGCTGAAGTCGTCATCCAGGGCTCCTGAAAAGCGAATTTGCCGCACCGTCACAGAACGTCCTGTACCACTGACACATCGAAAGGACTGGGTCACTGAGGTGGTGAAGTCAAGAGTGCCCAATGACTACGCGTCGCATCTCGGTTCTGCTTGTGGGAAACCGCTGCCGCTTCAGCAGTAGCAGTAGACAGAGCTCACATAAATACTGCCCAAGCAGGATCAGACAAAGATAGGAGTCAACTAGCAGGCCGGTGTGGCCGAGCGGTTCTAGGCGCATCAGTCTGGAACCGAGCGACCGCTACGGTCGCAGGTTCGAATCCTGCCTCGGGCATGGATTTGTGTGTTGTCCTTAGGTTAGTTAGGTTTAACTAGTTCTAAGTTCTATGGGACTGATGACCACAGATATTAAGTCCCATAGTGCTCAGAGCCATTTGAACCATTTTTTAGGAGTCAACTATGAGGGGAAGACGACGCCGTTCAACATGTTGAAATGGATGACACCGCTAGACGCTGTCTTCGATAGTCTTCCGCTGGCGAGATCGCCTGCTAACTTCCATCCACTGGAGGCCGCCTACCTTGCGGATCCGCACTTCGCGTCTGGGTCATTTAGCCACCCGGTCGCCAACGTCTCATGTGAACTTATGCAATACACAATTCTTGGTGCAACAACATACCTTTTGGCACCGATTTATCATTGCCATTACAAGATGATACTGGTATCTTGCATTTATGTGATGACATATTTTGGTTTAGTTGCTGCACTGCTTTTGATGATGAAACTTATTGTGTATGATTTGTCTTAAGCTAAGAATGTATACTTTACTTTGTTTACTGGTTTACCATAATGATTTTTGCTACTTATGTCTTTGATAAGATACTTTGCTGAATTGCCTTTCTGATGAAATATTTTTCATGTTCATATGTTCTTGATAATGAATTTGGCTACAATGCTTTTCTCAGTTTTTGTGAATATATGTATAACGAGGCTCCCATAGTTTTATGAGAATTCATTTAGGATGAGCACTTATTCTTAGAAGTTATAAGTAAGGTAGGTGTCATGACTAATAAGAGAATTATGAAAATTGGTAGAGGAAGAGAGTAAGTGGAGACTGTAACAGATGCATCTATAAAAGAGAAACAAATGAATATAGATATTCGGAAATGGTAAAATATGTGAGTAGTCAGGTTGACTAAAGTTACATATATGCTATGGTTGAGGAATGCTGTTCGTTGTAACGTGGAAATATAAATGAGTATAGGCACGTTGAATAATTTTATATATTATGTTGTTATCATAACGTGATAATGAAATATTTGGAGGAAGCATAGTTATGATGTTTTAGACAGGTATATTGAAATGAAAAGTATTGTATGTCACGTAAATTGGAATGAAAAGTATTATGAGGAGAATATGAGGTTTCAGCGAAAGTGTAAGTTCAGTAGTATGCTTGCAGTAAAGAAATTAGAAAGCTGATCAGTACGTTAAAGTATTTTATGACACTAGGATAAAATATCACACAGTGTGACTCAGAATTCTGCTCTGAAGTACACTCAATTCCCTTTCCTTTTTCCGTTACACGATCCATAATATATTTGTTTCTTCATCCTTTCTTTCTGGTCTACATATTCTTGCTCTTAAGTTGTGTGTGTGTGTGTGTGTGTGTGTGTGTGTGTGTGTGTGTGTGTGTGTGTGTGCGTTTCATGTGTGTATTTTTACTACCACTATTCCTATGTTTTACATGTCAGTCGTTAGTTCTGTGTAACCAGACATTTTCTGAGTGGTTACGTAAAATGAGATCTGTCATTGTGTGCACACTAGATTTTCTTGTACGTTTTCATGGCCAGTTGTCAGCATTCTGGGATATTTATGTTTTTTCAGTTGTTCCACTTTATAAATTTTACATTTGTATCTTGCACAAAATATCGCATAATGATTTGTGTAAATAGGCGTTTACTGATCATACTTATTATGGTAATCCTCAAATGTTGATGTTTTGTACGTAAGCTTCATCTTACACTTTCATGCAACACTCTTGTACCATTTCACATATTTGCTAGGAAGAAGTTCATATTTTTACTATGTATAAAAGCGTCCGTTTTTAGTTATTTCTCATAGATATTCAAAGGTAACTTCTTAGAGACACAAAAATTTATGTGCAGTCCAGATTTTTGATATGTAACACACTTTTATACATTTAGCTTCCTAATTTATTTTCAATGCATTATAAAACCACAAGTTTAACTAATTTTTGTACACATGTAAAGGGCACATCGATTGTTAATTTAGTGGTACAGCATTTCGTTTCTTAGCCACAGGACTACTGACAAGAGACATTAAACAGAATCTTCATTGGTGATACGTGATGCAACGTTTTACCTCCAATTGTATTCGCATACAAGCCACAGGACTGATATGGGGTATTAAACAAAAACTTCGATGGCTGGAAGTGATGCAGTATTTACCTACAATGTACAGTATTCGACATATAATCTGTGTACTACCTCCCTCTGCAAAAACAGTCTTCACATGTGAAACACAAATCGGAGTATTCTGTTGCACATATTGTAATCTAAAATCATAATATCTGTAAAGCTATTCATAATTCTAGCTTACTGAACTCACTTCTCTGTAACTTTCTTTCTTTGAAAATTTCGTTCTCTTTACCTTACCACAGCTAAGGCAAACCGTATGAATTTTTTTTTCTAAGGTTCAGGTGATAATTTAAGATTCTCTTATGTTTTCTGCCACTGCAAACACTTCATCTTTACTATACTAGGACAGAGATGCTTGTGCATCCTGCACGAGTAGTGGATGAGTCCTTGACTCTGTGGCGCACTTAAGTCGCCAATTAGTGGTGCTGCGTTAGAGCGTTCACAGTAGCAGCGAGCAGTTGAGTCTTAGAGGAGATCTCATATTTGTGAATCTGGGAGAAATTAGTTGGAATAGTTTATCATGGAGATGAAAACTTGTTTGCAAAAATATTTTATTGATTGTGTGGTTCGAGAAGATTTTTAGAGGAATACTTCGAGGTAACCAGTGAACGTGAGAGAATGAAATGTTTTTTTTGTTGAGAACTATTAATTGAAGGAATGTTTGTCCCTTAGATAACTGACAATATTCGTGATCAGTTTTAATTTGATCTCTCTATTTTCACCATGTCACAAATGACACAAACGTTTTAAATGTCTATAATGTTTGGAAAGAGAGAATTTCGTAATTGTTAGAGTCATTTAATGTTGTACAGTCTCTTTCTTACAGTAATTGTAGTTTCATTTTTAGAGAGCGTTTTACTTTCAAGTAGAAGCGTCCTCATCATTCTTAATGTTCTGTCGCTAGCTCATTGCACCTTACGCCACACGCAGCCACAGAGTGTTTATGAAGAGCAAAGAAAAATTAATTTACAATGTACAGTGAAGATGATCTTGAACAGTTATTTTATTCCGAGTTGAGCAGTATTTTATTTTCTGGATATTCCTAGTGAGACATTGCACTCCATGTCATGTAACTTTCATAAGGTATTTCAGTATTGAGTTTCAGTTAAATAGTTGTCAATGGGCACACAATTAGCTTCTTTTAGGATTTAGTTAAATTCATTTTCTTTATTTCAGATTCAGCATTTCACTAAGATGAAAGTTTTGTGTCCCAATAGTGTAGACAACTAGGAATGTATGGGTGGGTTGCCTATCTACGCGGTCAGCTACCCTATTATGTCTCAGAATTACCAGTTATCCATTCTGTGATGCATAGCGACTCCGTTGTAGAATCGGCAACAGGTGTTTGCTGTGCATCTCTCTAATGCTCTCGCAATTACTAAACGACCCAGTTCGTTGGATTTTCTCTATTTCCTCTATTAATCCAAGCTGGTAAGGGCTTCAGTGTAATGAACCATACTCAATAATTTAAGTAACGATCGTTTCGTAAGCCACTTTTTTCATGGATTATTTAGCTTTCCATAAGTTTCTTCCGATGAATCTCAGCCTGGCGTCTGCTTTTTCTACAAATCGTATTGTGTGGCTATTCCATTTTGTCGCCACAGAGGGTTTTCCTGCATAAACATTAAATTTCGCAGGCCTTGATCTACCTCCATAATATTTATTCCTTGTGTGTCCCTTCGTCACGAAGGTAGCTATTCCTTGGTGCCTCACGTTCTGTCTTTCGAACTATTCTTCCTTTTATCAAAACTGAGTTGTAAAAGTCTTTTCTCTCCAGTTTAATTCAGTACCTCTTCAATTGTTACTATTATTGTTAGTATTATTATATAGCACCACGTTCCAAAACCTTCTATTCTCTTACTGCCTGTAGCGATTATCATCTATGTTCTTCATCTGCACAGGGCTGTTCTTCAGGGAAATAATCTTAAAGAAGTTTTTTTAACAGTCAGTTGTTAATTTATTCGTTTTAATTTCAGTGTACTGGTTATTATAATTGATTTTCAGGCTCACTATCAAGATTACTTAATTAAATCGTTCCAGTTGTTTAGGCCTCGACCTACACCAGCGGCAAACAGTACTCCGTTTCCAACAGAACTGAGTTGTGTCGTATATGTTCCATTAAGAAATGTTCCTTCTTCGCAGGCCGGAGTGGCCGTGCGGTTCTAGGCGCTAGTGTCTGGAACCGAGCGACCGCTATGGTCGCAGGTTCGAATCCTGCCTCGGTCATGGATGTGTATGATGTCCTTAAGTTAGTTAGATTTAATTAGTTCTAAGTTCTAGGCGACTGATGACCTCTGAAGTTGAGTCGCATAGTGCTCAGAGCCATTTGAACCATTTGTTCCTTCTTCGTTTTCCTATTCCAGAATTCAAAAATTCCCCAACGATGCTGAGAATAATTTTGGTCACACGTACGTGTAGCGCCACGTCTTTCTGAAAATCAGGGTGTTGTGAGAGCACTGAATGCGATCACTGAAGTGAAATAAAAGAAAAAGAAAACTACGGAATTTAAAGATGGGCGAATGAATTGCGGTAATCGGGAACGTCATGAAAATAAAAAAGTTGAGAGACGTGTTCATTGCTGCAGCTACATTTTGTAACGTAGATTTTACAAAAATATTGCCGAAATGTGAAGGAGAAATGGGAGGCCTCTTTGCATCAGAGCGACAGCGATTCCATAGTTCTCTGTCATCTGTGTAAAACAGTCCTCAGTGGCAGCCAAAAGAATGAAATGAGATATTGTGGACTATCTTCTGCAACATTAGAGCTGATATGGCTGCACAGTGACAATAGCGGCGGCGTTTGTCGGGCCTCCGGGTGTAAATATGAGCACGCTCACCAACACAAGTGCTGTCCCCTGCTTCCTGCTAAGAGCTGCTCCAGCGGCCACAAAATGGCTCAGTAATTAAATGATTTGTTTCGCTATTGATACAATGCCACCTGTTGCTCCCTCACTGAAACGACGGGGAGCGCTACGTCTTTTCGCTGCAACATTGCGGCTTTTGCGCCTTCTATTCCGAACTTCAGAAAGTTCTTTAGTTTAGTTTCTTTGAAAATTTCTCTCTCTCTCTACGCCGTTGTAGGTGGGAATGTTTAATGTCGATGTCACTTCTCCTAATCGCGTAATTTCAGTAGTCTGAAGCGATATTTACTGTCTAAAATTGTGGGATTTTCACTCGTTGGTATCAAATTTAAATTTTTTCGACAGTAGTCAGCTTACGCTGTTTACGATATTCACAGAGGGAGTTTGAACGCGTCTGCGCATTTAATAATTATAAGTGGTGAACAATCACTAACCGCAATTTGATATCTACTGTCGTATAAAAACCACCGATAGGCTTTTCCTTCCATTGCGGTCTTCTTATGTTGATTTAGATTGTATAAATTGTAAGTTGTATGGTTTTATTCGTATCTCTAATGAATGTGTGTAACGCTTCTCACTACATACCAATAAATAATTGTTTACCCTGCCTCGGTAAGAGGCCGGCCGGGTGGCTGAGCGGTTCTAGGCGCTACAGTCTGGAAACGGGCCACCGCAACGGTAGCAGGTTCGAATCGTGCCTCGGGCATGGATGTCTGTGCTGTCCTTAGGTTAGTTAGGTTTAAGTAGTTCTAAGTTCCAGGGGACTGATAACCTCAGTAAATAAGTCCCATAGTGCTCAGAGCCATTTGAACCATTTGAACCTCGGTAAGAAATGACCATGCTATAAGTCTCTTAGTGCTGACGTGAGATCGAGATGACAGTAGCAAACGGTTTTCTGCTTAGTGAGATCACTATGAAAATTGTGACGCATTTCAGCTAACAAAAAACACCATTTATAGCTAAAGTATGCCTTATTTTAACATACAAGCACGTTTTGTTCCAAACTCTAGTTATTCTCCATTCATACTGGAAAACGTAGAGAGCACAGCTGAATGGAAATTATTGGCAACTAAATGATTATTAGACACTAATCTGTGGCAGTCCCGCCACATTCCATCGTAAATGCAAAACATCACCTCCTCATCATCATGATGCTCGTGTGTAAACACAGTTATGTTTCTAACCCATTTTGAGTGTGAAAAAATAAATAAAATATCTCACATAAGTTAGAGGAACTTAATACCACAAGTGAGTATTGATTCCAGAAATAAGTGAACCTATTACCCTATAATTGGACTGAACCTTTGCTGCCAACGCTAAAGTCTTTCGGGTGTAATATATGTCTGGTGCTGAGGTATCAAAAATTAAATACTTCACCTTTTCGTCAATTATGACTACTGAGCCCCGTGTTACAGTTACACTTCCTTTTTTAAAAGCAACTGACAGATCTGCTTAATTATTTTAGACACTGACGATATAGCCGTGTGCTGAGACTAGTGTATATTTATTAACCATAATGTATATTAAACCTTACGGTGTGATATTTATTTCTGAGAGTCTCTCAATGAAGTGGACGACCTAACGACGCTCCTCCCACATTCTGTAGTTATGTTAACATACTGAAAGTTAAAGTTAGAACACTAGACATTCATCTCAGATATTACACCAACTCCTATTCAAAAAGCAAGAACTTTATTACTCGGCCCACAAAAATTGAATGATAATGTTCGTCGGGGCTGAACGTTGCGCGATGTTATTCGACACCACACACAACCTTTCCCAGCAATGCCTCGCCCTCAGTCAGCGGCAGAGAAAAGGCATTCAGCTCCTTTCGTCTCGGAGTTTCTGGAGTAATCAGATCAAGTGCCATAATATAGAAGAACCAATATTAAACCCTACAAACATTCGAAAAGGAATGTCGTGGAAAAGCAAAGAGTACATGAGTTATTGGAGGTCAAAGTGACCGATTTGTATCGATCGCGTAAGGCCATAAGTACTCCACAATTACACGAAACAACGGTAGCAGTATGCTTATAAATATATTTATTCACCTGTGTCTTTGTTTATATTCGATATATTGTATTAATGAGGAAACTAGTCAAATATATACTGTGTTTCAGAAAGCACAGAGGCATTAGGCCAATGGCCTCCTTTGTTTCTATTCCTTTGATATCTGTTTATTTACTCCGTTTATGTATTTAATAATTCGTGTCAGAGTTTGTTTATGGTCCAGCCGTAGGAACATTTATTGAATTTAAAGTTATTTAAATGTAAATCCAATATGTCGTGTGTGTCTCAATACGTTTGTGAGTGTGCGTTGGCTCTAGCCAATCACAGCGCTGGTTACTATAGTAGGCGACCAGCGAAGTCAATGAAGAGACTGTATCGAAGTGGGGGAGCATCGGGTCGCAGAGGAATAGGGGGGGAGTGTTGGACGAGAAGGCGTGACGGACAGTCGCAGGAAATACTTGGAGAGTGTTGAGCAGCTTTCGTGTGGTCACGGGAGATAGAAATATTTTGTAGTGCCAACTTGTGCACTTGTGAGATTTCCATGGCTTCTGCAGTGAAGACATAGCATGCGTATAGAAGTTAATATCTCGCGAGCTATGTTGTTCATTACTAATTACGTGAAGTAGGAATCTAGTGTTTCCCTGTTATTGAACTTATATTTTATTTAATTGCTGGACCACTGACAGCAATAAGTGTTTTACAGTAATAAATGGCATTCTTAAAGGTACATCTGCTATCGTACTCATCATTTAAATTCGTTAAAATAGTACCTGCAGATTTTATTTAATTGCAATCTATCATTGATAAATTTCTATGGTACATTCAAAATTCGCAGTTGCCGAGTGATAGGAACCTTTGACCATTCGATTCATGTTTATATGCAGATTGTATACTGCCGGCCGGAGTTGCCGTGCGGTTCTAGGCGCTACAGTCTGGAACCGAGCGACAGCTACGGTCGCAGGTTCGGATCCTGCCTGGGGCATGGATGTGTGTGATGTCTTTAGGTTAGTTAGGTTAAATAAGTTCTAAGTCCTATGCGACTGATGACCTCAGAAGTTACGTCGCATAGTGCTCAGAGCCATTTTTGAGATTGTGTGCTGTACACTCAGCAGTATTTGATATGTTATGCGGCAACTACGTCTCCCATACCCTAGACAACGAAACCAGCCAAAACTTTTAATATTTCAACTCTGAGTCTTAGGGTACATAGTTGAGGGCCACGATTAATTTTTTTTTTTTGAAAGCCCGCAGTTGGGGCTTCTCCGAGATATGTGTCCTACAAAGTGGCAATTTCTTTGCTCTTTGTTATTTAGCGTACTATGCGAAGGTTAAAATCTTTGCAAAACAAATAGAGATTTCTGTAGTGTGAACCCCTCACCAAACACAGCGTAAGATCGGTTTTCTTCCCACAAGTAGGTTTCTGGAAATAGTCTATTCAAATGGTTCGAAATGGTTCTGAGCTCTATTGTACTTAACATCTGAGGTCATCAGTCACCTACAACCTAGAACTACTTAAACCTAACTGATCTAAGAACATCACACACATCCATGCCCGAGGCAGGATTCGAACCTGCGACCGTAGCAGTCATGCGCTTCCGGACTGAAGCTCCTACAGCGGCTCGGCCACCGCGGCCGGCAATAGTGTTGTTGTTGACTTCAGTCCTGAGACTGGTTTGATGCAGCACTCCATGCTACTCTATACTGTGCAAGCTTCTTCATCTCCCAGTACCTACTGCAACCTACATCCTGTATTCATCTCTTGGTCTCCCTCTACGATTTTTACCCTCCACGCTGCTCTCCAATACTAGATTGTTGATCCATTGATGCCTCAGAACATGTCCTACCAACCGATCCCTTCTTCTTGTCAAGTTGTGCCACAAACTCCTCTTCTCCCCAATCCTATTCAGTACCTCCTCATTAATTATATGATCTACCCATCTAATCCTCAGCATTCTTTTGTAGCACCACATTTCGAAAGCTTCTATTCGCTTCTTGTCCAAACCAGTTATCGTCCATGTTTCACTTCCATACATGGCTACGCTCCCCATACAAACACTTTCAGAAACGACTTCCTGACAGTTAAACCTATACTCGATGTAAACAAATTTCTCTTCTTCAGAAACACTTTCCTTGCCATTGCCAGTCTACATTTTATATCCTCTCTACTTCGACCATCATCAGTTATTTTGCTCCCCAAATTGCAAATCTTCTTTACTACTTTAAGTGTCTCATTTCCTAATCTAATTCCCTCAGCGTCACCCGACTTAATTCGACTACATTACGCAGTAATTTTCACAACTAACACATGCTATCGATAGAAGTCCTGATCTATCACATTAAAGGCAATTTGCGTGGGGGCTCAGATTCTAAATAAGTTGAGTGCATTTAACGGTAGTGGTTAACGCGTTTAACACACAGCGGTATTGGAGATGGTTGGAACATGCCGTGATCGGCAGCAGCTACAGTTACATCAGGCGATGTCTCCAGTGTCGGACGCAGATCAACAACAGTACGACGGCAACGTCTTCAAGTACTCCAGGGCAGTCTTCAATGTCGAATTCCACTACAACCGACGGCATCACTATGGCAGAGGTAACCATCTCAGATCAGATAAATTCAAATGGCTCTGAGTACTATGGGACTGAACTTCAGAGGTCATCAGTCCCCTAGAATTTAGAACTACTTAAACCGAACTAACCTAAGGACATCACACACATCCATGTCCGAGGCAGGAATCGAACCTGCCACCGTAGCGGTCTCGCGGTTCCAGACTGTAGCGACTAGAACCGCACGGCCAGTCAGGCCGGCATCAGATAAGTGCCTGCGCAAATGGTGAGATAGTGTTTAACTCTGAAGTTCAAGCGCCACTTATAGATCTCGCGAATATAAAACAGTCACCTAGTATGTGTGATTCTGGAATCGGAAGTGAGCCAGTTAGTCCGAAATCAGAGCGCGAAATTGTAACTAGTAGGAATTCCGGCAAGGGGAATGAAGGTGGTAGTGGTTTGATACTCCAGCTAATGCAATTGAACCAGGGATTGGGAAAGAATGTGAATACAATGGCAAATAATATCAGTACAATTCGAACATATATGGGTACATTGCGAACAGATATGGGCATACTGCAAACAGGTAAGGATACAGTTCGGACTGATACGGGTACAATGCGAACTGAAATAGGTTCCGCTATGAAACAGGAAGTTGAAATATTATGGGTGACCTTGAAAAAGCAATTGATGATAAATTAAAATGTGTCCGAGTGGACATGGGGAAAATTACAGACGAAGTTGCAATTGTAAAACCTAAAATCGAACCAGTGGGAAAAGATATTGGGAAAAAAATGGATAAGATACAGACGGAACTTGAGGGCAAGGTAAGTGACTGTATAAAAGGGAAAGATGCTCATAAAAGCGATATAAATTTTGCAGTTAGTGACATTGCCATTGTGTAGGTGAGGGGGAGAAAAAAGTGGGCAAAATTAAAGATAAAATACAGTCTAGTGTCACTAATGAAAATGAATTAGAAATTAAGTGTAGCAGATAGGAAGTGATTTAAATTTGTTAACCTCCCAACAGGCCACGCTGCTTATAAATATCCCTTGGGCAAATACCCGATCTGTGAAATGGTGCACAGATGACGGAAGATGTAATCTGGTAAATTTATTGGCTGCGTGTAGAAAATGGGATTTGGAGGGAGACCCACAGTCTTGGGAAAATGTTAAATGTAGTTCGTTTGAGTCTTACGAACAGTTCGAAAAGTGTTTTTTGAATAAATTTCGGAGTGAGGGAAAACAGACGAGGATCCAAAATGAATTTTTAAACTGGCTGAGTTACAGGTACGGTAATGGGGCGATGAGAGAATTTTGGAAGCGGGAACTTGGCAAGCTTATGCATGTGAAACATCCGTTTGGGGTTTTAAAGCAAAACACCACGTTAAAAAGGTGATTACCCGAAAATCTGCAGTGGAATTTTGTCCAGAGTCCATGTGATTCCGTAGACGAATTTCTAAAATTTGTAGAAAAATTACAGAGGGCTTTCAAGTTCAAACCTCAGAGCAAACCGGGTGGTAGTTATCAAAATGGGAATTCAATTAATCATCACCAAAATAATAATCGTGAGAGAAATGAAAGGAATTCTCAGGGAGATAGTAGGTGGAATGAGCAGAACGAACGGGCCTGATAACTTCCGTGAACGGGACCCGAGTACAAAACGCAGATTTGACGGGGGAAATTTTCACGAAGTGTAATCGCCTAACAACCGGTCGGGAAACTGATGTTCACCACATCTCATGTCCGAGGATAGCCATCTGAACAGACGATGGAAAGGAATGGAGACAATGCTAATGGTAGAAATGTTGATAGGTTTGGAGAAAGCCAACAAATATGTAATACGGAGTATGTTCAAGAGGAAAGCTGTATAGGTGGCTCTTTCAACAAAAGTAGGCGCGAACGGCGGAAGCGTAGACTTGTGAGAGATTTAAGTAAAAGTAATGGGAATAAATTTACGGGGAATGATGTGTAATGAATGAGTGTGTGAATGATGATGAATGGAAAGATTCAGTGGTTCAAAACCAAGTTAAAGAGGAGATGAATTCTGTGAAAGAAAAATTGTGTGGAGAGACCTGAAGAGGTATTAGCAAATAGTAGCAATTGCAGAACGGAAGGTGTTGTAGTAGCAAGTATTTGTGAGTCGGCCAAAAGCGTCTATGTTAGTGAAGGTGGCGTAGCTTTGGTCTCGGCAGCTGCAAATGAGGGTAACTGTGTTCTGGCGGGAATCGTCAATGTTACTAATGGAAGTTTAGCATTGGTCTTGCCAGCAGTTGAAGTTAAAAATGTATCGGCGGAGGTAGATGATTTCTGTCTGAAGGAACAGAGTAATGGTAATATAAGTAATTATGTAAAAGCTACTGGTATTGATACTTCGGAGGAAGTAATTTCCGCGTTTCTAGTCTCGAATGAAGGCGAAACGAAACTTATTGATAAATCTGTGAATCTAAAACGTTTGTCGGAGTATGAATGTGAGAGTGTAGAAATGGCAGTGTGTGCTAAGTTTTGTCCGATCACAGCGGAATGTAGCAAGTCTGGAAGTCCCAAAATGGTACGACAAGGTAGCAGCAATTTGTGTAATGTAGCGGCGGAGGATAAAGTTGTTTACGATTCATGTAAAATTAATTTATCGACGGAGGAAAGTAAGGTTTCTCATGTGAATTTATGTAGTGATTTAAATGGCTTATCAGCAGATAAGGTTGCTGAGAGGAATATTTATGGTGATGATTACTTAGGCATTAATGTATTATTTCAGGGAGATAAAGTGTTTAACAGGGAATTGATATGTAATTTTGTTGAAGTTGCAAGTGTCGATATTTTGAAGGGGAAAAGTAGTAAATTTGTGCATGCTGTGGGTAGTGAATCGGCGAAATGTGTGGAAGAACTAACGGAAAATTTATAGAGGGCTGAAGTAAATAGTGTGGATGGGGATATATGTGTAATTAAGTTAGTACGATTTGGTATATGAAGGAGGAGTGTGATTTTAGTGTGATTGACGTTGCTACTTTAGAACATTACAGTCGTTACTGCTGCATAAGTGGAAACGAGAGAAGTTTAAAATTGCTAGAGGTTTAGAAAAGGGAAGGAAGGAATTTGGGGTGACGGAAATATTTAATGAATTATTTTGGGATGAACATGAGATTGAGGGATAGATACAACAGAATGGGTTACGCTAGAATTGGAAGAGAAGGGACGACACGTAGAAAATGATTTATTAAGGGAGAAATCTATAGAACGAAAGGAAATGGTAAATGTATAGCCAGTTATTCAAACTGAAGTTGGCAAAGAAATGGTAGTTGCACTTCTAGATTCAAATAATAATGTGTCAGCGGTAGCGGAAAGTTTTATGAACATGATCAAAAATGGGAAACTAGCAATCTTCCTAATCACTAGCGTGCAGATTAAAACGGCAGTTGGTAGTATGAGTAAGCCAATAAGACAACATATACTTTTAGAATTTAAATGAGGAGAAAATAAATTCGAGATAGATTGTTTTGTAGTGAGTGGTCCTGTAAAGGACGTAATTTCAGGAACTACACTCCTGGAAATGGAAAAAAGAACACATTGACACCGGTGTGTCAGACCCACCATACTTGCTCCGGACACTGCGAGAGGGTTGTACAAGAAATGATCACACGCACGGCACAGCGGACACACCAGGAACCGCGGTGTTGGCCGTCGAATGGCGCTAGCTGCGCAGCATTTGTGCACCGCCGCCGTCAGTGTCAGCCAGTTTGCCGTGGCATATGGAACTCCATCGCAGTCTTTAACACTGGTAGCATGCCGCGACAGCGTGGACGTGTACCGTATGTGCAGTTGACGGACTTTGAGCGAGGGCGTATAGTGGGCATGCGGGAGGCCAGGTGGACGTACCGCCGAATTGCTCAACACGTGGGGCGTGAGGTCTCCACAGTACATCGATGTTGTCACCAGTGGTCTGCGGAAGGTGCACGTGCCCGTCGACCTGGGACCGGACCGCAGCGACGCACGGATGCACGCCAAGACCGTAGGATCCTACGCAGTGCCGTAGGGGACCGCACCGCCACTTCCCAGCAAATTAGGGACACTGTTGCTCCTGGGGTATCGGCGAGGACCATTCGCAACCGTCTCCATGAAGCTGGGCTACGGTCCCGCACACCGTTAGGCCGTCTACCGCTCACGCCCCAACATCGTGCAGCCCGCCTCCAGTGGTGTCGCGACAGGCGTGAATGGAGGGACGAATGGAGACGTGTCGTCTTCAGCGATGAGAGTCGCTTCTGCCTTGGTGCCAATGATGGTCGTATGCGTGTTTGGCGCCGTGCAGGTGAGCGCCACAATCAGGACTGCATACGACCGAGGCACACAGGGCCAACACCCGGCATCATGGTGTGGGGAGCGATCTCCTACACTGGCCGTACACCTCTGGTGATCGTCGAGGGGACACTGAATAGTGCACGGTACATCCAAATCGTCATCGAACCCATCGTTCTACCATTCCTAGACCGGCAAGTGAACTTGCTGTTCGAACAGGACAATGCACGTCCGCATGTATCCCGTGCCACCCAACGTGCTCTAGAAGGTGTAAGTCAACTACCCTGGCCATCAAGATCTCCGGATCTGTCCCCCATTGAGCATGTTTGGGACTGGATGAAGCGTCGTCTCACGCGGTCTGCACGTCCAGCACGAACGCTGCTCCAAATGAGGCGCCAGGTGGAAATGGCGTGGCAAGCCGTTCCACAGGACTACATCCAGCATCTCTACGATCGTCTCCATTCGAGAATAGCAGCCTGCATTGCTGCGAAAGGTGGATATACACTGTACTAGTTCCGACATTGTGCATGCTCTGTTGCCTGTGTCTATGTGCCTGTGGTTCTGTCAGTGTGCTCATCTGATGTATCTGAACCCAGGAATGTGTCAATAAAGTTTCCCCTTCCTGGGACAATGAATTCACTGTGTTCTTATTTCAATTTCCAGGAGTGTAACTTCCTGTACAAGTACTATACTTCCCTTAATTATGTAGAGAAATGCCTAGAATATCAGTTTCAGAATGTAAAAAGGTAGGTAAAATTTAAAAGACTTTAACAGGTGAAAGCCAGATAACTCATGCCATATTTACTGAGGGATGGAGTAAGGAAGTCGATATGCATAACAGAATTCAGGAAGTGACTGATGCAGTGAAGGGTATATCAGAAGGGGAAAAGGAAGAGATGTGTGGGTTCTTATACAGCTACGAGGACGTATTCTCGGATCGACCTGGTAAGGTTACCGATTTCGAGTACTCCATAAAAGTGAAACCTCACGAACCAATAAAGTGCAAACCGTATGTAATACCTATAGCTGATCGGGATGCCGTCAGAGTTCGATTAAAACAAATTTTGGATTGGGGTATAGAACAATGTAGGTCCAATTACTGCAATACTGTCGTTATTGTTAAAACAGCATGATAACTCGGTCAGAATTGTATTAGGTGCGAGAAAAATAAATAAAGTAATTGTAAGTGAATTAGACCAACTTGACAATATGGAGGAACTGCTGCATAATTTTAATAATATCAATTTAATGTCCATTGCTGATCTGACCTCGGGATTTTGGCTGATACCATTGGCAGAGGAATGCAGACGGTACACTTCTTTCCGTTTAGAAGAGCGAAGCTACCGGTTTAGGGTAGTACCATTTGGACTTATAATTTCTGTGGCAGTTTTTGTAAGAGCGTTGAGTCATGTCCTGGAGGAGAGTCTTATGAGCAAACTCGTGATATACGTAGATGATATATTGATCGCTACAGAAACGCGGAATGAGCATTGTCGAGTTTTGGAGGAGGTACTCACGGCTCTGAGACGAAATGGAATGACTTTAAAGCTCGCAAAATGTGAGTTTGTTCGAGCAGAAATTCAATTCCTGGGGCATATCCTTACTTCGGAAGGCATTTTGCCTAGTTCCGAAAAATTAAACTCAATTTGCGAATGTAATATGTTCAAAAGTAGGAAACAACTGAAGTCATATTTGGGCTTATGCGGTTTCTACAGAAAATTCTTGGGGGAGGGAGGAATGAATATTCTAAATTTAGGCAAATTGTTGCAAAATGCAGCTTGGAGGTGGACCGAGGAATGTGAAACGAGATACCAGGGTATAAAGGATAAATTGTGCAATAGTGAGATGTTGTACTACCCAGATATGAATCTTCCTTTCTGTTTAGCGTCGAGCAGTTCTGACTATGAAATAGGTTTTGAGCTATTTCAGGGAAAGCTAGTCAATGGAAAAATTGAACACCGTAGTGTGTAATTCTCCAGCCGCAAGCTACATAAGCACGAACGGGGATACAGCACATCGGAGAAGGAGATGCTCGCCATCGTGCACGGATTTAAGAAATACCGAATGTATTTAGAGGGCATAGAAGTGACAGTGTTGTCGGACCACAAGGCGCAGAGTTATCTGCAGGACTGCAGGATACTGAACGACCGCTTAATGCGTTGGGCAATGTTCATGCAGTAATTCGAATACGAGATCCGCTATATCAAGGGTACAGAAAGTTGTGTTGCTGATGTTCTGTCCACATTACTGGTGGGGGAGGAAGACGATGGAAGGGAGGAGTCGAACGAATTTAAGCTACTGTATATGATGGGGGTAGCGGGGGAGAAACAAATTCGTGCGGCGTGTAAAGATACGTGGCGAGCACAAAACGATGATCCTGAACTGAAACACATGAAGGTGAATTTCGACAACAAGGGATACAATAAAGTACCCAAATACTTTAAGATACACAAGGGAGTGTTATTCAGGTAGAAAGATGAAGAGACGGACAAATGGAGATTGTGTTTTTCCAATAGGTACGTTGAACAGTTAATAGACTACGTTCATCTATGTCACGGACATTACGGGGCCGAAAAGTGCACTGAAATCATTGAAGAATACGCCCCCGTAAATAACCTGACCAGACGGGTCTGCGCGCAGCTGTCGGCGTGCGACCGTTGCCAACGGGTTGAATACTGCACGACCGCGCAACAGGGGGAAATGCAAAGCATTGTAACTACCAAAGTGCGCGAGTTACTGGCTGTGGACAATTTTGCCACATAACCCACATGACGCAGCGGCATGAAGTACATCTTTGTTGTGGTAGACGTGTTCTCCAAGTTCATTAAACTATATACGATACCGAAAGCTAATACTAAAACCCTGATTGCCAAACTGGAGAAGGACTTCTTCTATAATATTGTAAAATCAGTAAGGCTATTGTATGAGAACGGATCACAGTTTACTTCGAACGATCGGAACACGTTCATGAACGACCAGGGTGTGCAACATATCCGTATATCCGTCTACCACCCAGCGATCAAACCGTGTGAACGGTATATGCGGGAAATAGGACGTTTACGTAGGACGTATGCGAGCAATCGTCATTCCAAGTGGGTGGAGTACGTGAGCGCGTTTGAGGACGTACTCAACAGCGTAAAAATAAGGCTACTGGGTACTCACCTTTGGAAGTCATGACTGCGGCGAAACCAAAGTTTCTACTCACAGAAACGGTAGATTTCTCGCTGCGAAAAGCTGAATCGGTTGCTGAAAGAGAGCAGGCAGTAACGGCCAACCTGAAAAAGTTAGGCGACACGATGGGCGATACAAACCGATGAAGTACAAAGTGGGGGACAAAGCGTTCGTACGCGTCAAAGAACATTCCAGCTAAATAGATGAGCTGATTAAGAAATTATTCGAGTTTTACTATGGACCATTTGTTGTGTCAGAGTACCCTCACCCAAATTCAAACCATTTAAAATACCCTGTCTCAGGGAAACCTCTGGGTCTAAGAAATGTGACGGAGTTTTGGCTGTATATAGAGAAAAGGGAGAAATGAGAAACTGTTCTAATTTGTGATTAGAATTAGTAATTTTGGAGGGATGATTTTATATGTTTTACTTGGGTATTCATTAGTAATTTGTTAGTTTATTGTGGCACTGTACGTGTGCAAGACGTGGAAGTTTAGGCACTGAGGGTGCGTGGAGGTCAGTGACCTCGTGCGTTTAAGTAAAATATGTATTGATTTATGCTTCGTATAAGAGTGTGACAAATAATTTAGTGGTCAATTGGAAGGGTATTAAAATTGTAATTGTATGTGCACGCGTTTTTTGGTGCATGGAGGCAGGAAGGATTTATTAAAGTCAATTAAACAGAACTTGTGGGAATTTGAGCTTACTGTGATTCAGTCGTTTGCCTTGTGACTTCATACCTAAAGTATCGTTTTCCACTGGAGGAATCTTTAGCCAGAATCCCTGGGTTTTGGAAACGGTTTGTTGACGGGTTTCTGCTTTCGGTTTTCGTTGTAGACAGATTTGTCACGATAAATGGTGGAGCTCGGAATTCAGAGGCAGACAAGTTTTCTGCGAGGCACTTGATCAAAAGACTGATGTGAGTTGATCAGTACTTTATGCTAAAATGTGTGTGAGCGTATGTTGTGCGACGGAAAAATTAGTGAAAGAAGGTGCCTTAATTCTGAGTGAGTGGCACAAGAAGTGCTTACAAAATCGCACATAAGTGAGAGTACATTTAAAAAATTTTATTTCTTGTCCAAAAAATTGTTTATGCATAACTGAAATGCAGGCATTTATTTAA